>NW_019101277.1:11496-313059 GCF_001856785.1 Myzus persicae
GAAATGCGAATAACTTTGGAAGGGACAAAGCACTAACGACGGGATAAAAAGCACTAACGATGCACAAACGATCGCCCCGGGTTTGGACCCGAAATTCAAAATGGGGGGTGCCAGCGACATGGACCTATCAGTTTTCGAGTTTTTGAATTCTTTGGATGACACGATACATTTTTTATTTCAGATTCTGAAACATAATATTATTCAAAGTGTTTAAATCTAAACAATTCAGAACACGGAACTCTGCGTATAGGCCATTTAGATACACTACTGTCGAGAGTCCATTTTTTTGTCCGGCATCTCACAATATTGTTTTTAGTCTTAACGGTTACACTATAACTTAATGTAAAACTCTTATATCTTATATCTTAGTTATTCCTTAACAAGATTATTAAAAATAAAATGTACCAATATGTTATTGATATTGTAGAAAAAAGAGAATTATTAATTTCTTTTCCTTTATTTATGTGAAGTGTGTTAATATGTATTTTAAAATTTTGATTTATTAAGTATTGTAGGTTTAGGTGTAGGGGGGTGTGGGTGGCTCTGCCCCAGACAACTCTGTGATGCATTCACAGATTTAGCACCCTACGTTTTAGAGGTCTAGTTGCGCCATTACATATAGATAACTTTCAAAACGATAGTTTCGATGAAGAACCTATAGGGTTAGATACTTAACAAAATTTAGAAACAGTTGAACAAGAAGTGATTTTACGAACAATAGTTACTGAAGATGCAAAAAATGAAAAATCTATTAATGAACCATTATTTAAAAAACCAAGAATAAACCGAAAAATGTTACCCAGTGAAAGTGTGGTGGAACCGATGTTAAAATGTCTAAAGACAAGAACTCAACCAAAAAAAATAACGAGGATACACCTGAAATTTCTTTTTTTTAAAGTATTATTCCAGATTTTTTTAAAATTAAACTATCAAAATCAACGTCGATCCAAAAAAATTGTATTAAATACCATTGATCAGCTTCTTGACAGCCAAGAAACGTCGTATGAAATGCCAAGATACAATAATGCGCCACATTCTAATATTATACCTCATTTATCATTTAAATGCAAATCATTAACCGCAGCAATTTAATGCAATTCAATACATTGCGAGTTCTCCAGATTTCTCCTCGTCGGGTAGTTCAAGTTTTTATATTTTGCATTAATACATTATACAGTTGATTTTTCATTATAATAAATTATCATTTTTATATTGTTAAAAATTAAGTATAATTAAGTTTAACCTTATTAAGTGTTAACTCATTTTATTAAAATAATATTATAACAATAAAAAGTAATACGTTCAAGAGAATTCGCAAGTCTAAAAGAATTATTTTTATACTACTTGCTATTTTAAATTCTGAGTGGAGCGAAAAAATGAAAATGTAAAAAAAGTTGGACAAGTGGGTACCGCTCTACTGTTCAGTAGTTGTCAAACATGTCGTTGTTATGGATATGTTATAATTTAATTCAATGATAAATCATTGTATAAGATAAACGATTTTTTTTTTTTTTTAAACACATTATTGTAAAATCAATACATTATTTCGCTATGTTCCGCTCAGAATCTAATATCTAATTATTTAGAATTTGTTATTAACTTACCTCAATGTCACCAATAATTTCTCTTCTGGAGTGATACTTTTTCTGAAATTAGTATCAGGTTTTCGAATTTCATCGTTAAATATTTCTAGAATATAATAAAACGTGTGGGTACTCATTCGTGTAAAATTTCTAAATTTACATCCGTCATTTCGAAGTTCATCAATAAAACATTTAATTGTATTATTTTCAGTTCGTTTCAAGTTCAAAGGATGAACCCAAAGTTTTTTTTTTCTTCCTGTTCAATTTTTTCTTAAAAAAAACCATAAAATAGGAATAGCAACATCCTCCTCGTCGGACGACATTTTGACGACTACTTGATATACATTAATTTGACTAACTATGTTTTATCTAGTCTGCGACAACAATGCTTTATTATGACTAAAGCAAAATGACTAAATATGACTTACATTTCTTCAGTCAATTTTGCTTTACCAGTGTGCGGTCACCCTAAACAATGCATTTTAAGATTCCTTCAGTTTCTATACAATCATTTTTTTAAAATAAACAAACTATCATTATTAGCTTGCACAATATAATCTATATATAAAAGTCAACTTAATACGATACAATTAGGAGGTACCAATGTTTACTGTCAGTGATTTGTTAAGTATGTCGAATTATGATTTATTGTTTTTTTCTTAGATTTTTATTTATTATATAACATAAGTTCTGAATTAGCCTCCAATTCGATTAAAACAAACTAAGGATGGTCAAACGATAATCGCAACTAGGATGTATTGTGAAAAATGATAAGTAGGTATACGTGACAAGATCCATATTCACTGTTCTACGTGAATTAATATAACTATGAACTAAATTATTAATTATTAATTTGTTGATCAACCTGTGGGAAAATCGCATGTTTATAAATATTGGTAGGTTCTATGTACATTTGCGATACCGCAATGTACTTTTAACGATAGGTCTTGTGTATGTCTATATCTCAAAGATGATATATCTAGTACAATGTCACATGTGGTAAGATCATGACTCACAATACACTCGATACTTAAAAGAAGCTATTTGGTGGTCGATGTGTGTACTTTGAATTTTGTTAGATGTAATGTTATGATATATATGAACACACGGAATGGAAAATATCTTTGTTAAATTTAACCCTTATAATAACATTTTCAAAATACTTTTTTGTGAATATTTATCACGCCTCGCACACAAATTTGAATACTAAGTTTTTAAGTTTACGTGACACTCATCCCCTTGAAAAATGAAATCAACATAGAGGGGTCCATAAAAAAACGTCTTTCCATCCCTTTTCTATTAATAATACCCATGGAGGGTGTCGCATGTCCAAATGGTCAGAATTCGGATCACGAAATTATAGTGCAGACATGCCAAACAAACACACATCGTTAGCTACTAGTGACAGTGGCAGTAATTTATTGACCTTGTTTCCGGATCAGTAATACACTAAAAGTAAAAGTAATACTATCAATAATTATTTTTAATAACCTCCATCATATTAGGCGTTGTCAGGTGAGTGTCGGACGTAACTCATGCCTGAAACATACCATATGGATCCAAAAATTAACTTTTTGCATTTTGTTGATTGCGAAGAAACATACTTTTGTCATTGGTCCTTTTGTGCATTCGAAACGACAACAGCGTAAACAGTTGTGGACTTTACGTAGTTTGGCTGACCTCAGGGTTTGAACTTGGTCATTGACTTGAAAATTCATGATCGGTATGTATTTTATTATACATGTATAATATTATAATATATTAAAATAAGTATACACAATACTGTATTTTTTATACACATCATACACATTTACGTTAATATATAGGTAAATGGTTTTTAAAAATGTTATCAAAGCAATACATCTTTGTATGTATAAAATAGTAAAATAAATAAAATATATCCACAAGTCACAACTCAGGAGGCTTTTCCTAATGATCCCAAACACTAATTCCATCTATGAACTTCCTTTGAACTGAGCTACAAATTATATGTTTGGTCGAATTACAGCCATGACCAAAAATAAATTAAATTATCCAATAAATTAAAGTACCAGGCTGGAGATAAAATTTTGTTTTCACGTTTAAGAAAATGCGATTGGTAAAATGTGTTTAATAATTATTAAATGTGTACAAAGTTCATGTGTTAAAATATATTACATAATCGTTTCAATTATTTCACAGCGTTATTATAATTAACGTAAGAACAAGAATATTCTATTTTTCGTGCTAATATATAATGATAACAAATAATTTAATCAGCGAATATTATATGTGTTGATTATGTTGAAATTAGTTTATTGATATATCTGGTGGATCTAATGAATGGAAGGTGCATGAACTACATTGCATTACAAATATTATAATAATAGCTTTTGACAATACAGCATAAGGTATAATAAATATAATTTACGAAGATATTTTGTAAACATCGTTATATTTTAGTACGTAAAATAAAGTTTATACTGTAGTACGATCTAATATTTTCTTCTCAAAAATTGTATATCTAATGTAACTTATGGATTTATATTTGTGTTACTTCTCATATTATTATTTTTTTAATTTGAATTTCATAACAGTAATTTAATTTTATGTAATTTAGTACCTTAATACGTAAGTCATTTGTTCAATTGTGTTTATTTATTTCAAAAATATGTACTTATATATTTTTATAATTTTGATAATTCTAGTTTCACTCGAGATCTTTTTTTAATGTTATTGCTTGAAATATAGGTAATTTACATTTAATTTTATATTAATGAATTTAAGTTTTTATAATACTTTAATATGTTAATTTTCCCTTTATTACAGATTTTTATTTCTCATTTGTCTTTCTGTAAAAAAAATATCTAAACAATGTAGCTATTGAATTTTACGTAATATTACCATGTGTAAACTATGACTATACAAGCTATCATCTAATTTTAATTTGTTTGTGATGTATATTACTACTGTCCACTAATTTGCCACATATTATAGTTGATTAGAACAGAGAATATTATACTGCAGGTCATACATATTATGATAAGAATATAACGAACACATTTATTAGTGTTCAAAATATAGTATAATTATTATTTTCAGTTCAACAATACATTTCTCGTGGAGCGGTTAGGTTTTGAGCACTGAAAAAAACATGAAATCATCGCCAAGACACAGAGTAGAAGCAGAAATATCTGAGGAGCTGGAGGATGCAACAATGACCAAAACAAATTTAAAAGGGGATTGGATAAACTTTTTTTTGTTATTATTACTGTACACAATGCAAGGCTTGCCTTTAGGCATAGCAGGGGCTATGTCCGTACTATTGCAAAGCAAGAAAAATGTGACGTACAAAGATCAGGTAAACGAATAAATAATAAATATTCATTATGATTATAGATATTAGTAATTAGTCTATAATTATGGTATATAAACAAAATTCACCATTTTATCAAGTAATATTGTTTCATTTCAGGCAGTATACAGTATAACAAGATGGCCATTTAGCTTGAAACTCTTATGGGCACCTTTAGTAGACGCACTCTATGTACAAAAATTTGGAAGGCGAAAGTCTTGGCTAATACCCGTTCAATATTCAATCGGTACATAAATCATGTTAAATTAATATAACTCTTGTAATCTAAAAAAAAAACCATGATACTAATACTTAAAAACAATAGAAGCCTGTTTTTTAACAAGTTTATAAGTATAAGAGTTTGTAGACATTTTAAAAGTGCTATTAACTGAAAAATTATAATTTCAATATTAAGGTGGGTAGTAATTACTAATAACTTCTTATGTGAACTAAGATGGTTTATGTTGTGAATCACTAATTTTTTATGTAAATCATAATATATTGTTAACAGGAGCGATTTTAATTTATGCAGCCAGTGACATTGAGAACTTGCTACCCGAAACTGGAAAACCAGACATCACAATGCTGGCGTACATTTTCTTCATGATAAACTTTTTAGCCGCTACCCAGGATATAGCAGTGGACGGTTGGGCTCTTACAATGCTGAAAAAGTAGGTATTATAATACATCATCAATCATCATAATGAATATTATATAGACGACTATGATTTACAGCAGTAATTTTTTTTTCCAGGAATAACGTAGGCTATGCATCTACTTGCAATGCATCAGGACAAACAATAGGTTCTATGATAGGTTCCATGGTACTCATTCTGTTTACGTCTGAAGAGTTTTGTAATAAATACTTCCGCAGTGTGCCCGGCGTGGGAGGCATAGTTTCTGTAAAAAGTAAATGATCGATTAATTAATTTTTTTTTATTTTATTAAGTTAAGTCCGCGGCAGCTGAGGCCATTGAACTGAGATTTTTGTAGGTTTTTGTTGTTTTGATTGGGGGAGGAACGGTAGGTTATTAACACGAGTGTGATTTTTTATGTTGTGGCAGAATTGCAATTGGGCACCCGTAGGTTTCTGCTATGTCCGGTTGGGTGATGGCGACCTTTCTTTCCAGACAGATGTCTGCCCGAAGAAAAGTGCCACTCGTGACCGAGGTTCGGACCAGCGACGGTGCAAGTTAATCGATTTATTATACTAACTGTTAGGTCTGTTAGGTCGTTTCTAAATACTTCTATTATTATTAAGACAAAGTGATTTAATATTTAAAAAAACAAACAAATATTATCCCCTAGATCAATATAAAAACATATGGTACATTGAACATCAGATTATTTCCGTATAAGATAACAAAAAAGACTTTTCCAATTTTAGGTGGAGGGAGGAATGTATTGGTTTACAATGACCTGTTTATATAATACCTACGTGTTATTATGTTTTGTATCTGCCATGACTCTTGACATTTTGAACATTTAAGAAAGTCTCTGTAAACACATAGGCTAGTACTTGGGGGAGGAGGAACTACTGATATAAACACGGGAATATTTACGAACACTAGATTATTTTATAGTTAAAAATGCATCACATTTTATACGATTGTATAAACAAGCTGTTTTTTTTTTTTTGATATTCACTCACAATTACAATAGTTTACGAGTATGGTTTCTATACTTTCTAAATACATTATATTATTTAATAAATGTACATAACATATACTGTTCAATTTTTAAATATTTACAGACTTATTATACGGCTGGGGCATACTATTCATATTAATAACAACATTAGTTGGCTTATTCAAAAAAGAAAAAGATAATTCATTTGAGGACGATAGTGAAAAAATCAAAGTAGTTCAAAACTATTTACTATTATGGGACATATTAAAGTTACCTAGTGTTCGAATTCTGGCTATATTAATGATAACTTCAAAGGTAATTATAATATGAATATTGTTTTTTTTTTAATTATTATATTAGTCCATTTCATACCTTCATAGAAAAAAAAGTATTGGTTTCAATTTAATATTGTATTTTCCCACACCCACAGGTATCATTGAAAACGCATAACATAAACAATTAAACTCTCCAATATTGTAAATTATTTATTATTATTTTTGTATTTATCAAAGATTGGATATGCTGCAACTGACAATGTGTCTACTTTAAAACTCATGGACGCAGGTGTATCAAAAGAAGACCTTTCAATAATAGATTCAGTAATGTCTGGAGTAAACATTATTACCCCATTCATTATAGGGAAATACACTTCAGGTCCAAAACCGATGAGCTTATTTTTGAAAATCGTACCTTTCAGGTAGATATAACAAAGTAAAATTAAAGAGGTAGCTATAAAAGGTATTTTTACTTATTTACACCTAGGTACATACAACAAAATAATATACATAAAATTAACAATAATGTGACCGTTTTTGGCCGATGTGAATTGTTCCGTCTATCATTGGAAATATTTTAGGAAATCGTTTCAAAGTAAGGCCCATTTAAGAAAACCCACTTGATAAGGTCCTCGGTCATTTCTATCTACCACTGACCGCGATATCTATATAAGTACTTTCTAATTTCTATACAACCACCAGTCCGTGGCTACTCGATACCGACTCTGTACTTCGTGCTCCTGCCTAGTTGCTATAACGAGATAATGTCCTGGAGGAGTCGAGACGAAACCGTACTCGCCGGACAGCACCGGATGAGTCTTAAAATAGTTATTTTTCGCCTTGTTCTGGGTATGGCGCAATATGGTATGTACCATGCGTAAATATAACTGATTTTACTCTTTCGTGTTTAATGGATGCCCATGTTTAAACAATACAATATTTTAATATTCCAAACCAATGAGTAGAGAGACAATATTCCATTTATTTAATCATCATTTATCAGTATATTGTGTTACCCCCGTCCACCTAATACAGAGACCGCCGTTAAGGACACTTATATAAATATAATAGACTAATTCATATCATATATCAGTTGATAATTATTATTTTATTTGAGGACTTCTTAATTGACAAAATATTGTTTGGGGGATGAGGTGACCGAGTGGTCTGACGCGTCCGCTGCGACGCAGCCGGTCGCGGTTCGATCCTCGGCTACCGGGCGGCATTTTTCTCCGGACAAGTCGCGGTGACCGGAGAACAAGTGCTGCCATCCCCCACCCCCGGGGCATGGCAGAAACCTACGGGTGCCCCATTCGANCACACACACACACACACACACACACACACACACACATCTAACTTAAAACATCTTTTAAATAACACATAATATTAATATTAGTATTTGATTTATAGTCACAAAATTACAAATATATATTTTATGTAGAGATTTAATTTACATGATTTTAAATATTTTTAGATTACTTTTGAACATTGGATTTGTTATGCAAATTTATTACACGCCCAAAATGATTACATTTAATGGAGAAAATAATTCAATATATTACTACCCACTTCTCGTATTGTTATTATCAATACAACAAGTGAGTATTTTACTTCAGTAGGTATCATTACTTTAAATGTTGCAATACGGATGGATTTTAATTATTTTTCATTAATGTATTTATGAAAATCTGTTAAGGTAATTCAATTAATAATCTTTGTGTATGTAATTTATAGATTCTGTCTCAAGTAATGTTTGTAGCTATATTAGCTTTTTTTTCTCGGATAAGTGATCCTCGTTTCGGTTGTACTTATATGACGTTATTGAATACTCTTGCAAATTTAGGATATATGTGGACGTCTACTGCTGCACTGGGAATGATTGATGTGTTGACGTTCGAAGAATGTTCATTGGATTCTATAAATAACTGTTCTACAATAGATCTTCGAAATGTAAGATATTATAAAATTTTCATAGTATTATATTATTTTATAAAATTAAATTTGAGGACATACTACATTATTTTTTGATACCAATCGATAGATATGTTTGCAAAAATATCTGACAGAATAATATTAATATAATAACCAAAAAAAACACCATCGTAGAATCAATTCATATTTAGGCTGTTCGCTCCGCTCATAATCTAAAATATAAATTGATATAGAACGAAAATTATTTTAAGCAAAATGTATTAAAAATTAATTTAACATTTGATTTTTTGATTAAAAAAACAATTTGATTGGCATTTTATAGAATTATCATTTTATAATTGATAACAATAAAGTAGGTACTCAATTTTGAATTTATTAATATTTTTATCATGTAAATATGATATATGTTATATTTTATTTCAGATGTGTAAAGCAAATAATGGAAATTGTATTGTAACAGTGAATGGCTATTACTTAGAAATGCTTATATGCACCATCATTGGAATTATTTGGTATTTTACTGTTAGAAAAACACTCAAATCATTTCAAACTAAGAATCTTTCTCATTGGCTGGTTAAAGTGAAGAGAACAGTAACAGGGAATGAGTAAAGGTAAAAATGAATATTCCATGAATGTGATTTATTGATGTATAGATATAGTTGCAATGGCTATTATGATGATTGAGTGAAAATATGTAATATAAAAATAATTATATTCGAATATGATAAGATTCCTTGTTAAAGTTTTTTTCACAATGTATTTATCTGTAACAATAACTACCAAGTATAAAGTATTAAACATAAAGTTTGCATAGAAATGAGACATGTGCCCATAACTGTTTAAGCATGATCGTTGGATGAAACCGTAAGAATTGGGCATCCGTTTTGACCTAGCCGCCCAGGCACTATGCGTATTGATTTTGATATTTAAAACTAATTTAACAATATAAAAATTATCAATTTTCAAACGTATGGTAAACTTTATTATTGCAGTTAATTATTACTAAAGTACCAATTATGTACAATTTACATTATTTGGATTTTGGTATAATTATTTTTTCTGTACGATAAACATGTATTATGAACCACGTATTTGTAATATAGTTACTAATAATATAATCATACCTGATACTTGTGAGTTGTGGAACAGTGAAACAGGGCTACCTAACTGTATTATAATGATATAAACTCATTGCACCTCTGCCACACTTACTGAAAAAAATATAGTTAACTTTAAATTTAGGTTATAAAGGTAAAGGGATTATAAATGTATAAATTCATATAATT
Organism: Myzus persicae; assembly: GCF_001856785.1. Taxonomy (NCBI): domain Eukaryota; kingdom Metazoa; phylum Arthropoda; class Insecta; order Hemiptera; family Aphididae; genus Myzus; species Myzus persicae. Next base: position 21,539 of record NW_019101277.1, read on the forward strand.
ATGTGCATATGTGTGTATTATATAAAAGAAGCAAAAGGTTCAGAGACACCCGAGGGTAAATACACTCAGCAAGAGTATATAAAATAAAAATGTAAAAATAATGAACATTAATACGTTCAAAATACATAGGGGAAGAGGGACAGAAACGCATGTTTGATATGTTAATGCAATTTAAGAAGAAAAAAATTAAAAAACTATAAAATTATATTTTAATAGATTAGACAGAAACTGCAGTCTATTCTAATTTTTGAACACAACAAAATTAATAAGTAACTCTGGATGTTAGTTAAGGAATGATAAATCAGAGTTAACTAACGTTTAAATTAAATATAATTTTCATATAAATCAGATGAGTATTTTATAGTTATAACCAAATAATACAGTGTAATATGCTCTATAAAGTTACCTCAAGACATTAAAATCGGTTCAGTTGGTTTATAAGGAAAAATAATTTGAATAATTTGAAAGAATTAAAGAATCTATAAATACTTTTTTAAAGTATTTTTAGATGTAATCAAATACTTTTCAAAATAATTATCTGTACCTGCCATCTATATTTGAATACTTTTAAAAAATATCTTTTACAAGACTATCCAAAAGTGACCTCTGAATTATCATTCAATGGTGAATTGAATAGTTATTCATTTAATGGAACTTTAAATTATAGTAGACTGCAGTTTCCAGCTTCCAATACATTATTAAATAACATTTTATATTTTATTTTTTTAATTTCCAAAATGCATAGTCTTGATACAGTGATAACGAGCGGATTGTTTAATTAAATGATCTATACAGCGCCAATCATAAAATATGTATGAGGTATATACATACGCATATTTATGAATGCTTAATTTTATGAGCTGAACAATTTATAACGATTCATCGTTAAATATATTTTCCAAAAAAACGTAAAAACTGATAATCAGCTGTGCATTTTTTATTAATAATCTACTTCTGAAAACGTCCAGAAAAGAGTACATTTTTAGAAACAAAGTTTGTCTCTTTATTCTAGACTTATAGATTGTATAGTTCTTCTGGATCTAACTATGACTCTTGATAACAAACAATTTATATTGAAGTGTATGTATTATTAATTATTATATATTATTTTAATCAAAACTATGATTGTAAATTATTAAATACCTTCATCTAAGATATCGACTACAATAAAATTCGGCCTACATAATGATAAAAATGAGGTGCAAATAAAATATGAATATAAATAATATTATATTGTTTTAACTATTAAGTTTTAAATAGGTACTTCACGCAAGCTTAAGGTGTTGCCCGGCGTATAGTATAGGCAAAATAGGTGCATATTAATATCTGGGTATGGTGAAACGAAGACGGCGTTTGAATTGTTCGGGTCATTATATGAATAAAATTATGTACATCTACGTCACCCCAGTTAGCAAATTGTCTGTGGAAATACATATTTATTTAAGACTAAAAAGTAAATTTAAACTCCAAAAGAATATGAAAACAAACTTAAGTGATCATCAACTGACTCATCTTCCGGTGAAATCTAGCTATACCACTCCAACAAATGGTGACAATCCTCGATTTTCATAGATCATAAATATTATAATATATGATAAATTCGGCTACAACACGATTGCGCAAATTTTCCTTTTTTGACCCGACTAATTACACCACGATTGCGCAAAAAATTTGGAACACGATTGCGCCCCGATCCCTTTTTACCTGTTAAAATCACAACACCATTGCGCACCAAATGATATGTGTATATACTATAAATAATAATTTACATACAATATAAAATAATGCATACAATATACATACAATACATACTTTTTATAACTTGCATATTATACATATTACATGCACTCAAATTATAAATTCACAAAATGCACTTTTTCAAATGAAAATATATAGTATTATAAATTATATTAAAGTCAATATACTCAATATTATTTGTTTGTTGATATTATATTATTAATAGGTAATAAGTATAAGTCATAGACCTAATAACTAGTTATATGGTTCAAGTGCGTGTATATGAAAATGTATTGAATGTATACATTATTTTATGTTGTATATAAATTATTATACATAGTATATAGTATATACACATATCATTTGGTGCGCAATGGTGTTGTGATTTTAACAGGTAAAAAGGGATCGGGGCGCAATCGTGGTGTAATTAACCGGGTCAAAAAAAGAAAAATTGCGCAATCGTGTTGAAGCGGATAAATTCATACACCATATATACTGAGTATAAGGTCAGTACATATTTCTTACAAATCTTTGTGATGTTACGTTTTTTTTTTGTCAGCTGATATACCATATTGAACCATACAAACTAGTCCACAAGTTAAAAAATATTTTTTTAATGCATTTTCTCACCAGTACCCCTAGATTCTAGACAAGATGTTCGGAAAATTACATTATTTTGGAAATTATATTACAAATCGATTTACTTTTAAAAATTATGATTTTATAATTCAATTACTTTTAAGTTTTATTTATTCGGTCAAGTTATGTTATTTTTTAGTTAAAAAAATAACTTCATTACAATATTAGAGTGAGTATTTATTTTTATATTCAATCATATCACTTGAGCTTAATAATAATGTTGTCAATGCATAAACTGAGTACAGTAAACAGTAGATGTCTAGAGAGGTCACTGGAATGGATATGTTAAATTTTAATTCAATAGTATAAGATTTTATATCATTGGATGAAAATTATATACGAAAAATTATTCTGAACGAAAAAGATCTATCATCCTAAAGTAATAATTAATAAGTATTTTTTTGTTAAAGAAAGTTACTTTGTTATTGGTCATTAGTAATATAGTAGGTTCAATTAATTTTTGCCAAAAAATTGCATTTGCAAATGCCATTGTGTGTATACAATATAATAAATAATAATATACTTTAACCCTTTAAAAAGTGAAAAATTTTTCAATATAAGTTTCAAGCACCTACCCACAAATAATATTTTTAAATAATAATAATATAATAACTAATAACAATAAAATAACCAAAATCGTTAATCTTAATTTAAATATCTAATTTTGTCCAAATTGTACCTTAAAATATCTATAAAAAAAAAACTGTGTTTATATTATATTTTTGGTTACTGTAGAAATACTTATTGAAAACCTTGTTATATTGTTATATATGTTCAATCCTTTGCTATAAAAATTGAACAATTTATGCATTTTTAACCACATAAAATAATATGCAAATTTTATCTAAATTTTAAATTCCATCCTTAAAAAAAATAATCGTGTGAAGTTTCCTTATTTATTTTTAAACAGCTATAATAACAACATATAAGTAACCTTGTATTACATTTTCAAGCTTAATGAAATTATATTAATTAATCTATAGAAAATGACAAAATAAAAATTTGGTGAAAATTGCAAGTAGATACTATACAGTGATTCGTTAATTACAACAATGAAAAGTATTAGATGCGAATTCCTTCATTTACGGGTTAATATCAAAACAATTTGAATTTTAAACGATCATCATTGATTAATTTGAAACTTTTATAAAATTTTTTTAAAGGTAAGACAGTTGATGAGGAATCTTGTATTAAGTATTAATAAGAAGATATAAATTTGATTCCAATAAAAATTCCAACAAAAGGTAGTTTATGTCAAGGCTTAACTATTACTAACTGATCATAGATTACTCGTCATTACGTTTCATTTATTACGTCATTATAAGGTCGTCATTTTGTTCTAATGTCTATACTCAGTACTTTTTTTTTTTTTTTTTTAATTGATCCTGAGCCCGGCAACTGTGGCCATTAGCTATTAGTAGGTACTGTAGGTTTTTGTACTGATGGTTTGTATGTTTTTGGTACGGTAGGGGGGAACACGTGTGTGTTTGTTTTGGCAGAATTTCGAATGGGGCACCCGTAGGTTTCTGCCATGCCCCGGGGGTGGGGGATGGCAGCACTTGATCTCCGGTCACCGCGACTTGTCCGGAGAAAAATGCCGCCCGGTGGCCGAGGATCGAACCGCGACCGGCTGAGTCGCAGCGGAAGAGTCAGACCACTCGGTCACCTCGTCCCCCATACTCAGTACTGTATCATAATTTATTGTGGAATGTATAAGCCATAACATGTTATAGTACCTACGCACTGTTATTAATATCATTAAAAATTAGACGTATCCACGCAGTTTATATTTAATCAAACAACACGTACCTACCATATGTCAATTTTACAATATCTTTAATATCTGTATTATGTTCCTGTCATACATTCATACCTCGTATACTATATAATACATAAAATATTTAATTATACTATACTCTGTGCCACGAGATAAGTAAACCTTTTTGAGCATGCAGACTGGCGGCAGTTATGATTGTCATGAGGCCCCATTTCCCCCGTTACCCCCATTCTGTACCATTCAGTGTAGTATAAAGATATTAATTTTATAGTTTTCAAACTAGGAACAATTAATTTATTTTATTAATCTATGGAAAGTAAAAGTACCATTATTTCTCGGAATTAATTTGTTTATTCTCTTTTCTTTCCTGAGCAATCTATAACTTTGAAGTTAAGTGATGTTGCAGTAACGTCATTAACTATTTGTCTCAGTCGAAATAGTGTTTTTCTGTATTGTAGATTTTGAAAAAATTAATGTTATAAACTTCTAAATAATAATATTATTTTAGGCAATACAATTTTTTACAGTTTTAAAATAATAATAATAATAATATAATATGATGATTTAAAATATTGAAATATTATAGGTATTACAAATTTCCTTAAGCTCATTATATTGAATTTATCTCATTAAGACAGTGATAACTCCATTAGGAACTTCCGTGATATTCATATTTTTATAACGTATTATATACCAAATGATTAAAATATTTTATCATTCCTGAGGTCGTTTCGACGTTTTTGCTAACAATACCACAAGGAGGGCCCTTGACTTGAAGTTATTTTTAAACCAATCGATTGGCATCATTCCAAACCTACAAATGTGGATCATGGAACTGGCTGTTCTAAAACATATGACATATTTTGATTTTTCGACTTTCGTTTAGCACACATACTTTATTCCTAGTCGAGTAAGATAGTTCACTTCATTAGTATTACTATTTTAATATTGTTGTTCGTGTAATCGTGTTCGTCATATAATATTATGGACGCCTCTAACCACGGATCCGTTAAGGTATGACTACAAGACCAGTTTTTAATATATGCATACTATAATTTATAACCATGAGCATAATAATTAATAACTAAAAGCATACAAAATTGTTTTAGAATTTTTAATTATTAATCTGATCATTCAACATGTAGAATCATTATTATATCTTAGAAAATGTTTCATAAGAAAATAACACACACAAACAAAGTATAGCTAAAATATGAAATTTATACAAATTAACAAATTTCCAACTTAACAAACAATTTACCCACCAGGTGTGCCTATATACCTACTATATCTACATTTTATTATACGGAAGACCTTAAACCTGAATCAGACTAATTAATATTAAAGCCCATAAATTGTCTTGTCTTGAATTGAAATAATTTTAAAAATCTGTACAATATTTCATCGTTTGACGATTCTGTAATATTACTCCCATACGTTTCTGTTATACTAATCAGTAATCAGCAATCACGATATCTCATCGAGTGGGGAAAGTACAGTACATTTTTTTAATTAATAATCGTTTATATTCTCTGTAATACAACTGATAAATATTATGTTATAGGATATGGGAGACATGGGTGAAGTGCTACGCGACGTGTCTGATTTGTCACCTGAAGATTTGAGAAAACAGAACAGAAATCTACAGAAATTTTTAGTTAAAGTGATTGACTTGTTAAAAGAAAAAGCCGACCGATGCGTCACACAAGAAAAACACATTGAAGCGCTCACGTTACAAGTTTGTGCGATGTTAACCTAATACTATAAATTAACTGTGCATAATAAAAGGTATTAACCGATACCACATAAATAATGAACTATATAGTATTTGGCCTCATACATACCCATCCACCTACTATGTCTACGATCTACCCACTTTCATCAGTCCTTCTAAAACTTAAAAATGTACGTAACTGTTATTACACCTAATGGGAATAGTAATTTAACTATTCAAACATTCACATAAATTATTAGTTCTATAGATTGTATCTCAATTTTTGAGAATCGCAATTTTTTTTTGTTTGATAAGCCAAAATATTCTATGAATGGTATTAACCATAGTTCTTTAATACAGTTATAATTTTTCATATTTAAAAAAATCAATTTGAAAAAAAACAACTCGATAGGCATGTGGTGAGACGTTTGGTGTGTTATTTTATAGTAATAAACCGAGTAATTGTGTTTTGCGGTTTTTTTTCTACAGACGAGTTCATTAAAAGAAGTAGTGGACATCACAAAACACATGTTGGCTATTCGTAACACAGAAGTGAATCGTATGACGGAAGATTTAGAAAGTCTTCAAGGTAAAATCAATGAGGAGAGAACACGCCACAGTGCAATAATTGAAAAAATGAATTTAGCTGCGAAGTAAGTATATAATGAAAATAATTACAAACGAGTGCATTAAAGTATTCAACAATGCATCAAAAATAAATTGCATTATCATTCAACAGTCTTGTTTCGTTTACTTTTGAACTTGAAGCTTATTATGATATTATCAAATTTAACATAGCCCGTTTTTTTTAATGTACCCATAAATAACTGCATTAAAGTATCAAAAATGTATTCATTTTGTGTGGGTAAATACGTAATAAGTAGTTCGATTTAAACAGTTACACCAATAGGTACACCAAAAACCAACATGTTTTATATACATTTTTATGAACATATTCAACATATTATATTATGCTCAAATTCATTAATTTGTACAACATTTAATTAGTAAAATTCATGCTTGTATAGATGTATATATGAGTATACTCGTGTAGACATATCAGGATATCACATACAAAATGTATAAAAAAACATTGCCACATCGCCCTTTAAAATATCTGATATCTTGAATTACATAAAAGTGTAGTTTACTTTTAGCCATAGACCTTATACTCAGTATAAGAGTACAAAGTCTATGCTTTTAGCACACATTATTAACAAAATAACAGTTACCATGATTAGAAAATTCAATGTACGTCAAATACTATCCGAATCAAAAACTCAACAATCTACAATATATTTATATAACATGTCTTCTTATGAGAAAAAAAATATGATTTTCAGATTGAACGATGAACTGAGATCTGAATATAAACAACAATCAGAACGTTTTGAAAATATGCGCGTTAAGTATGACGAAAAGTTTTCAATACTTTCGGAAGAAAATAAAAGATTACAAGATGCATTACCCGCCGAAACGACTGATTGAAGAACTTTTCTAACTGTCTAATTTTAAATATTTATCGAACGTAAACAATAACTATTGTCTATTATAAAACTAATGTACAATTATTTAATATTCTACAGAAAAATAAAGACACCCTGATGCACAAAACTTCCAAGTGCATAATTTCCTAAATAATTAGAAAAAAATCACAAAACTATAAAATCTACAATAAATTTGACTTGACTGTTATACAATGATCTTTATTTATTAAAAACATTTTATACTATTATTGATATATGATGTATATGAATATATAGCATATACTTATACTACTTACCTTTATTAAATTATATCTAATGTATTCGTATTTAGTTATTTGCGTTAAATGTTTTAAATTTTGAATCATGAAAGTATAAAAACAAAAGACAAATTTAGTATAGTTTCAGCTTCAGCTAAAATAATTTCCATTGAACTATATTTCATATCCAACACGTTTTTACAAAATTCAGAGAGGTTCCATTTATTAACTATATTTCAATAATATTTAATATAAACAATTACAAATTATTTAGATAATGAAAGTATGATAAATAATAATTGTTATGAATGTTTAAAGATAGTATATTTTGTTTTCTATTACATAGTATGTATAATTAATTACATTTATATATATATTTGTTATATTTATGAAAACATTTACATTTTAATAGGCTGGTTGTTTTTTCATTTTTTTAAGAACACTTAAGTAACCAAATATATTTGCTATAAGGCTAAAAATAACTAATATCACCATGTCTGAATAAATTTCAGTACTTATGTAGCCATATTTTCTTAACACTGCTTTCCCGCTATCCAAACAATTAGTAACATCAATACACGCTATAAATTACACAAAAAAATATTATTATTTAGAAGAAGTTCCCTAAAGCTGAATTCTAAATTATCAATTAAATATACTCACGTAAGGATTTGATTCTGTCCCAAAATAAAACTGATACTGTTTCACAGCCAAGGAAGAATAGCGAAAAGTATCTTAGAGAATATATCGCTTTTGGTAAAGACCTAATTTTCAAATTAAATATATATTAGCTAACTAATAGCTTTAAGGAAATATTATCAACTGGGAATCAACTTACATAAATGATAGATAAGCACCACTGAGAGGCAATGTCAGGAAATCGTATATTGTTGCAAATATCATAGTGTTTTCTAGACGAATAAAATATGCTGACAAGAAACTTCCTGAAATAACAATAATATTTGGGTAATAATTGTTGATACCTTATAAATAGGACTCGGATTTGAACGGCAGTATAAACAATAAAGGAGCATTTAAAATTCGAAAAAAGGCAACAAAATCATTTAATTTATATAAAACAGCAATTAAAAACTTAACAATGTTATAGACTTTTATACAATTTTACTAGTTTGTCAATGTTATATTTATATAAATTTTGTTCTGAAAAAATAAAAAATAATTTATTTTATCACTAAAAATAATTTTAAATATGACATTGACAATGCGCCGTCTTTGCAAGCTCTTATGGATTTGCACCATTCATACGTATGTCATATATAATATTATAGGATAACTTGAAAATCAAACACTAAAAGGTATTTATAAGTAAAAAGGCAAAAAATATATCCATTAACGCGATATTTAACGAAACACATTTTTATGTAATAATTATTTTTTAAATAAAGGTTTTTGCCTTTAAATCCGAGCCCTGCTTATACATTATAAAATATATATTTTTTTTTTATTATAAATAATTATTTACTGACAATAATTTATTCTTCACGCTGAACAATTATCAAAATAGTCTTTTATATTTACATTCAGGTATGTGTGAGAATATATGATGATGAATACAGTTTGAAAAACCTTTCATTTTTAAATTGAAATTGGTATTATGTATTGATAAGTCGGGTATAATTACCATATGAAAAGGCTGCAAACGCTATTAAATAGAACACCAATAATTGCAAGCTACCCCAATAAGCACCAACAATCCAAAACGCAGATATACAGTAAAATAGCATTTTTACCATTATCCACAAAACCTATAAGATAAATATTTTTATGATATGATTGTTATGTAATCAATGTACATTTATCATGTTGCATACCACTATCATCAGTTCAGACATGTAATATGCACTCAACGGATAAACTTTATTGTGAACTTCTCGGTGGACAATCGCAAATTTAACTTGGTATGTTGATATAGCAGAATAACTGAAGTGGAACACATAGTTAATGACGAATATTAACCAAAATCCTTCCCAATTTTGTACTGCATTTGTATCGAGTTTCAGATTCGAAAATGGAGCAGAAATAATAATACCTAAAAACTATAAACATAATAAATACTAAAAAAATAAAACATTTATCAAACATGTCTGAAAAAAATGGTTAGTTATGTATAGTAAAATAAAACTATACAAATATTGAAGAATACCTAAACTAGAGTAATTTATTACAAACGTTCTCATAACCATCTCCGAAAACTTTTAGTTAATGCTTTTATTTAATCCCACTACATAATATCATTGATTATAGAATAGAGTATTCTATAATTAATGATAATATTATATAAAACATTTAGTTTATTAAAATAAAAAATGTTCTATTTGTAGTCATAAAATTTCAAAACTTAAAATAACTATGCGTTTTGTGTTTTCACTTTTATGTCTATTAAAAAATATCTTACGTAAATGTTAGAAAATGATATATTTCTTTTAATGGAATGCGGATTTATCCAAACTTATATTTGTGACCATTTGCCATATAAATCAAATGAAAAATAAAATTTTAAATATTTAAAATTATATTATTTTTTTTTAATTACATTTTTTCGTGAATTTATTAAGCAAATACCTACTCAAAAAATGATGATATTTTTACACCACATATATATTTATGTAACATAAAACATTACAGTAATTTTATTAATTATTCATTAATATTCAACAACATATTTGTTTTTTTTAAATTTAATATTAATGAAAACATTATTCAATGTATAGTAATTACCCAAATAGTTCCTAGTTCCATTAGATTGCTCTTATAATTTCTTACAAAGCATTTGACGGATCTATTCAAAACCAAACCGAACTGTGTTGGCCATGTTGGTTTTAGTCTAAATAAAAATTAATAAAATCATAATCATTTTTTCTTATATTTTTAATATAATCTGCAATACAAATATGTATTTAATATTATTATTATTATTATTATTATTATTGTAATTCACCCGACTTAATGCATTATAAATATAAAATAATCATGATAAATTGTAAAAGTTACAAAATGCAATTTAACAAAAATACCTACACGTTTACTTACGTTTCTAACGTTTCTAAATTTTGAGTATCAAATTTAATCTGAAAATATTGTAAATATGTACATTATTCGTAATTACTATATTACAAACTTATTTCTAAAACTATTTAACTCTATTTACCTGATTATTAAATAAATCATAGTTTAGTTTCGTTTGCTGGTCCGTTGAAGTTAACTTGCACATCTCAATTACATTTTCTTTCACTTTTTCATTTTCAGAATTAAGAATAGAAATCACAAAGTCAGCTTCGTTGAACATATCAGGGCATTCATAATTGAACCTAAATTATATAATACACATTTATTTTTAATATTTTATAGTCATATACAATTTTGAAGTATTAGTACTTTTGAAATAACTGATGGACCATTTTGACAGGGCCTTGATATGCTAACCGTCCATTTGATAGCAATATTACTTCATCGAATTTTCCAAAGACACCAGACGCCGGTTGATGAATTGTGCAGATCACAATTTTACCCATTCGTGCGACACCTTTTAAAGTGTTCACAATATGCGCGGCCGAGTAACTGTCCAGACCTGTTGTTATTTCATCACAAAACAATATTGGAGGGTCGTTTAACAGTTGAACTGCTAGAGCAATTTTTTTCCGTTCTCCTCCAGACAAAAACGATATTCTCGTGTCCAAGAACTTAGTCATTCCCAACGTGGAAATTATTTTATCTATGTGTTCTTTCAATTCTATTTTGGTTGTTTTGCGAGAAACTTTCAAATTGGCCTTAAAATAGCAAAATAAAAATAAAAATTAAGTTTTATACAATATTACACAATGCTATTTAAGTAAGTACCATAAAAGACAAGTGTTCTAATGCTGTCAATTGATCAAAACTGATATCGTGTTGTGGAACAAAACCAGATATCTTAATCATGACTTCTTCAGATATTGGTTGTCCGTTAAGCAATAATTCTCCTTCGAAATTCCCTAAAAAAAATAAACAATAATCAAATAAGGATAAGATCTTTTATACGCCTTACAAACCTTTAGTTCGGTGACTTATGGTAGCCATCAATGTAGTTTTTCCTGAGCCACTAAATAAAAAAATTATGCTATATAAATGAATAAAAATATTTAGGTATATTAAAATTAATTAATGTATACCTTGGACCCATAATTCCTAGAAGGTTTCCACTTTGTACGTTTCCACTGACTAAAACATTCAAAGCATCAAATTAGTAAATACGTGGCTTGAGGAAAATATTATTTTGTATTGAAAAGCAATAATAACAGAATATGTGTATGTTCTACTCACGATAGTGAATTACTCAAAAATATAAGTAAGTTTATAGGTAGTATTAGATCAATGAAAAATTTAAAATTAAATTACATAGTTAAATTTAATGAGTATTTTCTAATAAAAATAATATTATTATTGTTATCAATGTTTCTTTTGAATGCCGCTATTTAACATTATCTATCCTCATAAATCAATGTATTACTTAAATAAAAAAGCAATTATAATTATATTAAGATTATAACTACAATGTGTTATCAGTAGACAATACATTAGGTGATTTCATACCCATCTAGCAGACTCGACCGAATTCCCAAATCTATGAAGTATGAGTCTAGCCGATCATTAAACTAAGGACTATTCAACATTTATATTACAATTACAAGTAGTTTAAATTTTGGTCAAAGACAGAGTTTAAATAGGTATTACTATATTAGCAGAAAATTAAATTTAAAAATAATACCAAAAATTAAAACTATTTCGAAATATAGTGCAAAGTCACGATTAATAGATAATGAGGGGAGATCGATTACACAGAAATACAATCTTTGATTTATTAATTAGCTTAAACGTTTAATAGCATATTTATATAAGAAACAATTACTAGTAAGGAAAATTACGTCGATCAATTATATCTCTATTTCCTAAACGTAATTTATGGTATTATAATTTATAGTTCTGAATTAAATATAATTATCATTACTCACTAGTTATATTATGTTTTCCAATTCAATTATATACAGTTCATATTCCATAACTAAAAGTCTTAGCCGATAAACATATATTATTAAATTATTAAAAACCCACGATAACGTTTGGCTACTTTTTAAAAAATATTGGACAAACAAAAAAATTAATAAAAATGTAATAGATTGATGTCAGTAAAATAGTATCATATTATGTATATTAAATTACATTGTTTGTGGTTACTACTTTATCTCCCAAACTTTGGGGTTATTTTAGATTTTTTTAGACTAAGAAAAAATGTTGATCGTTTTTTTACAAATAATAAATATTTATTCCTCCAGTGGTCTTTTTTTTTACAATACATAAGTAATTCTTCAGACGCTTGCCATACCTGTTTCATCGAACTGTTAAAGTTAAAATATTAAAAAAATATATATATTGTACTTAAATTAGTTTTTTTAGAAGGGGAGATAGAACTGTCAAATCCCAAACATCCTTATCAAATATCTATGAAAACTAGATGGGAGAAAATGCAGATGTGTAACTCAACTTAATTTTTTATTTTATAGAATAATTTGAAAATATTTTATATGTATGTAGGTATACAGATTTACTCACAATTATTTGAGTAAAAAAAGTTGATTGTGTTTGAAAAACATTCATAAAATCCTATAAAAAATTCGAGGATTCAAAAAAATTGTTTTGAAGTAGGTATTCATATAACTCAAAAAGTCAGAAATGAATATGTAGATGAGAATACTTGATGATCACACTTAAAAAATTAACTTGTAGTATAGGTACAGGAGTTTGTTTTGTTCCTATCATACATTATAAATTATAATAACTATATCATTCAAGAACAGGTACTTAAAAATCTAAAGAATTGCTGATATAATGTAAATAAATGCTATAGGGCTATAACCCTCAAATTTAAAATTCAAATTGATCTTTGATAATTACAATAGATAAGAGTGTGATAAACTATTTTAGTTGTCTGTGGTCTGTTTAATAAACTACATAATCAACTTGTTGTAGGTATTGATATGGATCCAAATAGCTGTTGTTTTGACTTTTATTCTAGTATAATTTGAATATCAACGTCTGTACTTTTGCCCCCGTAAGTGTTATAGTGTTAATGTAAACAAATAAATTAAACACGATTCCAGGTTTAATATCATTAATTAGGAAAACAATTTTTTTTTTATATACATTTGACCGTTATTTGTTATATTAATAATAAAATGTTATTTTTGTTATTAAAAAATCTCAACAACTTAAACAACTCATACGCACTGAAATATAACTATTATTATATCTTAATAACTTTTTATAAAATATAAATTTTTAATTAAGTTTTAGTAAAGACTGAAATAATATATTTATTATATTTATAAATAGGTACCTAGGCATTACAAATAAAACATTATTTTTCCATGAAAAATAGTGTGCGAGCATGATATTTTTGCTATAATAATATATTATGGCTTTGCGTATTAGACACCCCTATAACATCGATATAAGTATTGAAAATGTTATAGGTACCTTTGAACCTATTTGGCATATAATTATACCTTTTTGTCCTTAGTTGGAGTATGTTTACTTTAATATATGTACTTGGCTACTACATTCTTACATAATATTATGTAATTATAAATATTAAATATTGTCTTCAAATTTTATCCTCGTGTCGTTACAAATATTTAAAAAAATATTTTTTGAAATTCAAAAACCGAGTAAGTATAATATAGGTATAATCCTGATACCAGTCAATATCTAACATTTCGTAATCACCGTTGTGTAATATTTGCTTGTACGTGGTTTTCGATGGCTGGAAAAATTTTTGGGTGATTTGTTCCACATACACATTAATTTTTTTCCAAGACAACACGAGGTGTCCGTGTATGGACTCTTTTGGCGTTTGATGTCCATTCGTGCCGTCCCAATCGTTCCACATCTCATTGTACCGCAAATCCAACATTCTTCTCTATAAAAACCCAAAAAAAAAAATTGTCAAACCGGTATGATGGACACGAGTATGAAATTATTAAGAATAGAAAAATCAAGTGCAAATGTACCGGTTTTAGAACTTAAATAGGTAGCTTTTTTTATACTAAATAGTTAGAATGCTGACAAAAATTAAAAATCATAAAAAACATGCTCGTATTCAAAAACCGTGATAATTAAATTCTTTACTCAAATGACTTAAAAAGTACCTATACTTGGGTGGAAATGGATTGCAAGAGGACAAAATGTGTGTGCGCTGAACTATCGATAATCGGATAACGTAATAAACACTCACTTGCAACTTCGTGCCGAACATGTTGAATAGCCGTGGAGATGGTGTAATATTAATACGCCGAACAGTGATCGGAGATGAACTCGCCGCCGTAGCTCCAGCTCAACTGGCGTCTCTGAGCATCTTTCTAAATCACAACATTTAACTTCAGTACAATATTTTATCCGCACGGCCGGTCTTGCCACCTCTATAGTCTATACATAATTTTACGATTAACGTATACGTATATATATAAATGTCGCATGGCCGCGTGTACGGTAAATAATACAACATGGTTGATACTGACTATATATCGTATAGTGAATGCGTTGTGAAACCGGTTTAGAGGTCAATCCAGGAGATAAACTCACTCTGAAACGCGTTTTTGAATAATTATTTTTAATTTACCACGCATATATACTTATATTTTTTAACTATTTCAACGTGGTGGTAACTACTTTAATATAATGTTATTTTTGTTATGTAAGTAAGTGTTACGCCTTACATAGTTTCAGTATCACGGCATATTATATTATTATTGTTGTTGTTACTCATCATTTTGGCATGGGTTTTGAAAAAATGATTTGTCTGGACACTGAACAGTGGACGTGCACGTTTTGTTCCACCAGTTTTAGTAAGTTGTGTGAAGTATTCGAATATAAGGAAATGTTTATTGCGTTTTCGTTGTGTCTTTTGCGGAACGCAACTAATGAGATTTTTGAACCGGAATTCGCCAATTCACCTATTATTTAATACTGTAAATTCAAGATTCACTTATTATTAGAAGTCATAAGATTTTAGAAAAAAAGTTACCAATTTTTAAATCTAATTTTCGTCCATGGATGATTGATACGATGGACTGATTTTTGATAAATTTCTGATTGTTATCGCATGTAGCAAACGCATAATATGTTACAGCGGTGATGGTGCAATTAATGTATACACGAACATGTATTATACATTTATACCTCACATATTATAGTGGACTACTAATGTGTATAATATAGTCATATTTATACCTTTCGGTGCAATTGACGTATACGCCAACCAGTAGGTATTAAAACCTTTACGAATCCCCATATTTTTTTTTTTTACATGTGATTTTTAGCGCAATTCATATAATATTATATCCATTTGAACAGTAATAAATACTAATAATGAATAATGACTAATACTAATGTAATTCAAATATTATTCTACGAACGTAATAGTTACATAGCCTTCCACTCAAATTAAACCCAGACACCCTAAAAACTTCAAAAATCCCAGTCCTAAAACTCAATTTTTTTTGGAAACCTAAGTTAACCGAAATTTGAATAAAGCATACTGGGTAATTTGTTTTACAAAATTGCACATTATGTAGCATTTTGAGTGTTTTTTAGGTTAATTATATTTTGTTGTTAGATTCTAATAGTTATTTTTGTCATGAATAAGTATACAATTAATAGGTATTAATTATAACATACATCCATTATTAATTGTTTTAATTGAGAAGCGACCTCTAAATCTTGTGTAGGATGCTACTATGTCATTTTATTTACCAGTAAAAATACAAGTCAATATCCGTAAATATAAAACCGTTTTAACACTATCATATAAACTTACTAATAGATTAATTTTTAATAAATCATAGTATGTATTTTGTTTATTGATTTCCGTTTATTCGGTGGCAAAGAAAACGTTACTCAAAAAAAAAAATTGGCTAGAAAAAAAAGTTGTATCAAGCCCAAAAACTAAAAAACATATTATAAATTGCTGGTTATTAACTAACAAATAGTTCCAAACCATTTCTGAACGTGGCGGAAACAATATTAGGTGGTAAAAAAATTAATATGAGTAAATAAGTAGGTATCTAGTATCTACCTGCTTACTCTACAGTTCTACACATTGTTTCACAAATATTATTTTTCTTATTTATTCCTCAAGAAAATAATGGGCTAAGGATCTTATTAAGTATTATAGTAGTCCGATAAAAATCAATGTCTATACGAATTCATTTTAGAAAAATCACACTTCTCGCCCAATACCACGTCTTGGTCAAGACAAAATATATAAATAACGTTTAGAACTTAAGACTTTTGGGGCAAAAAAATGGGAATACTGGAAATTTATTATAATACATGGAATGTCTATATTTAAAGTATACAACTTAGTAATAAAATACAGAATTTAAAATAACATTTTCGTTTTCTAAATAATTAAAACAAAATTTGATTTATTAAGTCTTGTTAAACTAAAAGTCAAAAACTTTTATTCTTACATCACCTAGAAAAGAACCTGATAAATGCATACATACATTCAAAACAGTAACCTGGCATCAAGAACTACATAAACTAACCTTCCACTTTTTCGTCCAAAACCACATAACAGCCTTAACATTTTTTCAATAGTTTAAAAAAAACGATTGTGCATAATATTTTTATGTGATCGATGTGAGGACAGGTGATGATGGTGGTATACTCCCTAATCCTATAGGTTTCTACTGTTTGTCGATTATGCCACAAAATGTGCACCATCCCCCTTCCCATCTATAATTTATGAATGTAAAAATGTTTTCATCAAGAAGCATCATGATCATAGGATTCAGTGCATAATGCTTTTCCGTTGATCGGAGTAATTGGAAAATAATGAGAAAAAAGTTTTACAACATGACCACAACATTTGTTACAAAAAATAACAATTCAACAAAAATATCGATTTTATTCACATCCATCGTACTTTTCAGTGGTTATTATGTACCACTGCTTACACTCATTCACAGCCCACTTCACGCCATCGCGCATCGATATACATTATACATCATACACCATAATATAATAAAATACAAAAGGTGCCAGGAAAATGAAAAAATGATGGTGATGAACCTAAATTGCCTATTCATAACGCCGTGTAACCATAATAATTTTAGATTTTGAGCGAAGTGATGAGTGTATTCATTTTATAATGTTTTTTTTTTACTGTCTATCATCATTGTTTAGGGCAGTAAAAATGCTTTAAATTTCTACTTCAGCATCTTTTTTGGTAGTAAAGTAATTCTAGTCGGCACTTGGGGGGTCAAAAGTAAAAAAAAGCAAGTAATTAGTAATTACACTAATTAGTTATTTTGTTGTAACTTAAAACTTTTATATAAGGATACTTGAATTTTTTAAGTACATATATTGTTATATTGTACACACTCTATGATATTTTAAAATTCAATGTTTAAAACAAGTATACATATAGTCTGATAGCTGAGTCTACTCAAAATCGGATTTCGTATATAATGATTTTATATCATTGAATTCAAATTCAACACATCCATTACAGTGACCGTCAGTCGACACGACTCATAATGTACAGCAGAGTTGTACCCTTTTGCCCACCTTTTATACAATGGCATTTTTTGAAAAAATATTATACTTATGAATATTATGTATTTTAATACTGATTAGTTGTAAGTCCTTACCTTACATAATATACTTATAACTTATATGTTATAATGTATTTTATTAAAGTAAACTTGAATGAATATGAGAAGAATTTGGAGTATCGAGATACTTACATTTTAAATATTTAGATACTCGCGATCGAACTCGATACATTTGAAAAAAATAGTCATAGCCTACGACGTATAGGATTTTTTTAAACATTTTTTATACACAATTAGGTAGGTTATGAATCTAGACACATGCATTTAACTTTAAATTTTCAAATATTAATTAAGTATAAATGTATCATAATAAGTCAAATGTTAAATTACATGAATTAATAAAAATAAATTGTAGATATCATATCGAATAAAATATGACTCGACAAAAAACTTACAGCAAAACGTAAAGTCCCATTCAACGTGTATGTGTGGTGCGTCACAGTACACAGATATAACTTATTATCACCAGTGCTGTAGTCCTAAAAAAAGCAGAGGGTATACTATGAGTTATAATATTAAACATTGTGTTAAAAACAATGTTTTTTAATTTTGGTACGAAGATTTGATAGTTGGCTGGTACGATCTTTCCCAAAAGCCTCAATTAAACCATTACTCCACTCATTAGAAATCCGTAATCTTTCTTTCTTTGAAGCCCCCAAGCATGTTATAGACGAACAAATATTACATCCAAATTTTCCATCTGCATTAACAATCCACGGATATTTTTCTTTAAATTCGATCCATTGAGACTCATTCCATACCATTGGCCATTTTTTGCTTTCGATATTACTACTACTACTACTAGGACTCACTAACGTTACATTATCGATGGTTTTAGATATTTCTTATTTTATTCGATGGGTTTTCATTATTTGCCGATTTTCTTTTTCTTTCTAATAAACTTCCCATTTTTAACCAACTATCCATATTATAACTGCTTATTAAAATAGATTTGCAAATAAAATAAACACGTACCTTTTTATTGATCGACTGGACATAACTTATACACAGATATGATAAACGAATCACTTTCAACGGCAAAATGAAAAATAAACGAATGCATACACTACACAGTACACAGTATTGAGTATATAGTACACACAATACATACGGTAATGTGCGACGGCTGGACATTTTATTTTTATCTAAAATACAGAAATTACAGCACTAATGTTATTTGATTGTTATATTATCTAATCTACAGTTCATTGCCGTAAATCGCCCAATATATATATATTTAATTATATATATATATAAATTATGTTTTATACAAATTGTCTAACTTAACATTCTTAGTTTTTCTATCAAAAATTTTTATAATAATCTAATGACTTTTATCTTTATATTATTTGTTAATTTCACTACAACAGAGAGTATACGACTTTAATCAGAAGGTATACGGAGTTTATATTAAAAATAACCAGAAAGTGTATACCGCCGTATACCCTCCAGTCTCCACTACAGCACTGATTATGACTAATAGGTTGAAAAATAAATTCGTACAAGTTGTACTGAAATTAAATTTTGGATTTATAAATTAAAATTCATCGCTCATATTATTTTACACATATTATAGTATTATACTAAAACATAGTCAAGCAGTCGCGGTTAGTAGATAGGTGAGTAAAAATAATCCTAAAAAATTAATTTTTTAAAGTATAGCATTAGTATCGAGTATTTGTTGACAAAATTATTTTGTAAAATACTCGAGAGAGTATGAACTTTTTAAAATTGTATCTGTTATCCATTAAAAAAATGTGCTCATTTATCATAAGCACTCTAGGCTCAATACAACCATTGTGATATTGATATATGTAATCGAAGTTCATGTGACAAAAGTAGGTATGCATACGTGGAAACAAATAATTACATAATATTTAAATATTCACATAGAATTGATACAGTTAAACAATATACAATGTTATTGATGTACTCATTCATTGCTCATTTGCTCCACAGTAAAATAATATTTGACTGCTCAGTATTTTCTTTATTTTTGCACCACAATAAAATATACAACAAAATATATTTGTGCAATAGGTACTGTTAATACTTAATACGAACCAATATTATCTTATTAGTTATTATGTATAGCTAGCATAGGGTACCTATTTGATTTGTTCTTGTAATATTCCTAGCAAATATACAATAGTAGTATTAAATAAGTACATGAATATGGTGTGCCAGTCTTTAAAAAAAGTGATGGGGGGATATGACACCCCAAATCCCTCCAAACTCTCCCCCCTAATTATGCCACTGTATTACGCACTACTTTATCATGTGCCAAGGTGAGCAGACAGAAAACAGTTTAAGAAGATAACAATTAACTATCTCTATTTCCTGTAAAGCTTTATAATTTTTAATTTTTTTCTATACTTTGTTGGTGTCGTGCAAAAAGTGATAAAGTGAATTTATTTCAAAATTTGAATTCTCATTACTTTATAATCATAATATTATTATTTCACTTAGTCAATTTTCAAATGTCTAAATCACAACATAGTTGCCAATATACAAAAAGTGACAAAGTCAAAAAAACAAAAAATATGTTATATACCTAAATTTTAAATTAAAAAAAAAAATTATAAAATGTACATTAATTGATCACTTTTTGAACGAGGTCGGCAGTTTGTATATTTATATTATTTGACCTTTGCTTTTTTTTTTACAATTTGCAAAATATTTTTGTAGTTCCATAATCCGCACTCTTTACAATTTGAGCTAAAACGTTTAATAACATAATTATGTTATTATATATAATTATATAATATTTAAAACATAAAAAAACATTTTAAATGAAATAAAGATGATTTTATTTCATATTATTAAATTAACAAATAATAAAACATTTTCAACATAGTGCAATACTTTATAGTTTATAATAAATAAAAATGTGATTAATTTTATATATTTAACGGCTTTACAACCAACATTTCCAACATGGCTTACTGATACTACAACAAAGTATTAGCTACAAAATGGCAGTGTCAGCCTCAAATATTAATATTTTAAGGCACATAGACGAAACATTACTGACTGTCTACTTATACAAATATCTCCATCTTATTGGTTTTACGAACAATTTTGATTTGACCGGGTGCTATGTCTGGTAATCCTAAATATTTGAATGCTATAGTTACAGTTTGGTCACCAAAACTCGCATCGAACCTGCAGAAGGATCATTAATTAATGGTTTTAAGTTGTAAGGTTGACTAAAAAATTACCTAGTAGATATGTTTACATCTGGTGGACTACCAGACACGTTTTGAATAACTAAAAACAGTTTGGTGACTATTTCTATGACGTGGCTAGTTTGAAGAACAATATCTCCCTTTTTTTTATAAGAGCTATCTGAAGGACCAACAACAGGTCCTTGGTGAAATAAGCATCCACTTGGTGATGGTGACCACTCTCCACCCAAATCATCTTCTTCTTCGGGACATCTCACATAAGCCTAATGAAATGTTTTTACATACAAAAAATGCGAACTTAAATAACTATCTAACTTACTGATTTTATATGAAATACTGCAACATTATCTAAAAATGGTGATAATGATAATCGATAAATATCTTCAGCCGGTACTCTGTATTTAACTTGTAAGGTTCTATGGTCTAATATTAACATAGACTTTGTTGAAATCACAAGAAGAGTTGGTACAAACTGAACAAAATAAAAATGTATTATTCCTTAGTAAAATGTTAAGAAAGCAATCACAAAATAACTACTTTGCCGCTACTCCGAGTAATTTTGTTTACTATATCAGCAAACACAACATGATGATCATCACACTGCAAAGCAGTCTTTTTCCATTGAATATGTTGCCTTAGGCGGACATAATCACCAATAAATGGGTGTGCAACACTCTGACTATAGCTTGCTTTACGATTTTTAAATATGATGCTGGCAGTGACTTTCTCACGCATACGATTTCTTGA
Organism: Myzus persicae; assembly: GCF_001856785.1. Taxonomy (NCBI): domain Eukaryota; kingdom Metazoa; phylum Arthropoda; class Insecta; order Hemiptera; family Aphididae; genus Myzus; species Myzus persicae. The sequence goes on from NW_019101277.1 coordinate 43,758, forward strand.
CGTCTGATCTAATTTATCCCGATATTTATGACACTAAATTCAAACATTTTATTAATGAGAATAGAAAATTCATTATATTATATTTTTTATTTGAATATTTTACATATTTATTATTATTTATTAATATATTCAAACTTCTAATAACTTGTTATTCAGTTACATAAAATCAAGATTTTAAAAACATTTATTATTTTTAGTTGGAAATAGAAATAACTTTTTGTGGTTTAAAAATAATTTTTAAAACATTTTCAGAAAATGTTGTTTTCAAATCAATGATTGTACCTCTTCATCTGGTGTCTCAAGTTGTTATCTATACTATCTGTTTTTATTAGTTAATAGTGCAAAATTAAATTTACTAAATGTACGCTCATTGGCTTATTGCATATATTTATGATATGAAACTATGAAAGTATTTCTTTATATTCACTTGATAAACAATTTTCAACTCCTTCAAAATTACTAAAATTGACTTTTCTTGGGCCAGTTCTTTAGATTTATCTTTTAATATTTCGTAGTGTCATTCCAAAACATTTACTTGTATCAAAAACCCATTGATATCTTATTCATTGATACACTTCATTAATAGTATCTCTGTTTTATGTCCAATTAAGTTTAATTTGTGATTTAGGTTTAATTTGCACGTTGAAAGTTCAAGTGGAAAGGTATTTAAAAATTAGAGTTTTATTAAGCAAGTTGCAGGTGACTTTAAATTGTCAACATATTTGAAGTCTATACACTGCACATTGCTTAGGTCAATATTAGAATATGGTTTTGTTCTAAAGCGAAGGTTCTTAACCTATGGTCCACGTAGATGGTTATTTGGGGGTCCTTATCTTTAGGGGTTTATTTACTATTTATCACAATTTATAGTTGCATTGTTTGTTACTAGGTGTTAAAAAACTGTATGGCGTTTATTGTCAAAAATAGAATTACAATTTTAAGTAAAAATTCAAAAAAGTTTAAAAGGATGCGATACCCATATTTGTTACCTCAGTCTTACTTATACACCATAAATGTACACTTGGGCATGGTTCATACTTTTTCTTATTATTTTTCTATTCAATTATTAATAATGACATTTATTCAAAGTACTTTTAAATAACATACTCCTGTTTTTTTATATTCATACAAATCTAGAACTTACTCTCCATTTGTGATGTAGTGTCTCTAATAAATAATGTGTGTGCGCAAATCGAGCATTAGACAATGGTACCCAAGCTCTACAAATAGGCGACTCAGTAGCTTCACTTAAGCTTCTTGATAATCTCATCAAATATTGACGTTTCTGAAATTAAATATATTTTATATTATTTATTAAATTCAATATAAAACTTATATTTGTTTGATGTTAAAATATATTTAATATTATTTCTTACCTGCCAAGTTAAAACTGTTCTAGTAATGCATTTGGCAGCTGAAATTGTATCAGTAATCCTATACCAAAACAGTATGTTTAAAAACTTATAATATTTTTGATTAATATGATAAATGATATACCTAAATTGTTGATATTTATTTGATAAGTTTTGAGAAGAATTCTGTCTTTTATGTCTATGCCAAGCTTCTTGCACCAAAGCTGCAAGTTGGTTAAGACGTTCTGCTCTTAACTGTTCTAATTCCCATACGGACCTTGGAGAACGTACAAATACTTTGGATACACCATACACAAACTCTCCACTGGGTATTGGTAAGCACACAACTAATGCCCGTATAGAACGAGCTGTGTTGCCATACCGAGGTCTAGGCCAAGTAGCTGGACTAAGCATTTTATATCGTGCAAGAAATTCTTCAAATGTAAGTCGATAGCAAAAGCCTGATCTACGCAACCGAACAATTTCAACAAGGCTAAAATTCAAAAAAATAACATTTATAGTTTAAATCAATGAATTGAAATTAAGTACAATTAATTATTTATTATTTATTTAGTGATTACCTAAACCATCTAACTTGTTGCTGTACAAAAGAAGAGTCAAAAGAGTTTACTTGACAATGACGATTAGGTGATATGCATGTTACATAATGGCAACGGCGACCAGATAATGTTGCAGAAAATGCTTCTGCCCAAACACGTAATTGACTAGCTGGATTGGAAACAGTAAATGATGACATTCTTTCTGGATTTCCTGAAAAAAATAATTAATAAATTTCAAAAATGTGTTTGATTTAATAGAAATTGATTATTTGTATTTGATTGTATTTTAATTAATGTATGTTCAAACATCAAAATTTACCATCATGAAAACTTTAATGCTGTAAAAACAACAATAACATTATATTTTTGTTAACATACACATATTTTGTTTCATTTTTAAAAAAGTTTAAAATATTTAAACAATATAAAGTTCATGACCATACGTTTTTGAATTGAAATAAAAAGCAGGTACACCTTACATAAATCAAGGACCTTATAAATACTATGTATTGAAATATTGAATAGTATCTAGTTGATATAAATATATAAGCTTTCATAAAATAACCTACATGGGTACAAGTATACTTCATTCAAGTTAAGAAGGAACCAACTCGGCCAGTTTTTTTTCAGGCAACACCTGTCTGTAACCACCGCTCAGTCATGTTGAAGTACCCTATTCCTGCTTACAATTCAGCCTCCAAGATACCTTTTAAACATGAGTGGAGAATAAAATAATATGCCCATACCACATTATGTTAAGGTTAGGTTTACCTAATTTAAACGGTTTTTCTACAAAACAAGAAATACAAGAGTAGCTTTGCTAGTTTGTAGGTATTGGACACTGACACAGATAACAGATATTATGCTAACACCCTGTTAATTTATAAATGATTTTGCAGACTTTCATTATATGGTCAAGGATTGAATTTAAAAACACAAACATTACAATTTAATATATTACCTTCAGGAAACAAAGACTTCAATAATGGATGTGTACCATTATACATAGTAGAACATAACAAAGGACTCAAACTGTTTTTATTTTTGTCAACAAAAGTATTAATATTATACTTAACTGGGCCCATAAAATGATTTAACCTGAAAAAATAACAAATTAAAATCAAAAATAACAAAAAATACTCTAAGAAATATGAATTTAAAAAATATTATTGTAGCCAATTTTTTTTTTTTTTAAACCACAGGTATAATATATAACTATGATAACTTAACAATTAAATAGATAAAATTTTAAAATAAATAAATTTTAATTTGAAATGTAATTTAACCTTAAATAAAAATTGAAGGTAAATTAAAAATAATAAAAATAAATGATAAATAAAATTCATTAAGAGGATGCCACACCCGCATGTGTTGTCTCCGTCTTACAAACGTACAACATAGCAAATACTGTTATGAGCGAAATAGAACCACTAAAACTGTAATCTAAGCTAAGTTACCGAATTTTTACACTAAACAATAGAATATTTACCGTGCAATATTGCTTTTATTTTTTGATATCACAAATACAAGAAAAGTTTTTATTGTTTAAAAATTCATTATTTCAAACTTTAAAAATTTGTTTTGTATTTGTGATATCGATTAAATAAAGACGATATCGCACAGCAAATGTTCTCTTGTTAATAGTGTGAACATTTGATTGCTTAGATTGGACTACAATTTGAATGGTTCTATTTCGAGCATAACAGTTTTTGATATGTTGTACGTTTGTAAGACGGAGACAACACATGTAAGTGCTGCGTCCTTTTAAATAAAAACAACTGTTTAAATACTTTAAATACTAGTAAGTGAATTAATTTAAATAGGTGCTTATTTAGTTTTATTTAAATAATTTGATGACATTTAAAATTTAAAACATATTAATAAGTAATGATATTCAAATTGAAAATTGATATAAAATGTCAGTAGTATTATTTTATTTTGCAAATTAATTATTTTTTAAACAATGTAGTCATTATTGGCAGTAAAAATTATCTTATCATAAAAAAATTATTATTTTTACATGAAACTGTCATTCAATGATATTTGCTCAACTGCAGAACTGATTTGGTCTTCAGAAGATGATGAACTGTACTGTCGTTGTAATGCACAAATTCGTTTAAAAACTGTTATACTATTACTATCTAATATTAAATCATCCATTATACTCAATAATCCTCCATATGTCTAAAAATGTACATTAAAATTACTATAACTAAATGTTACATAAAATGTATTAAGTTAACTCTCGATTATTGGCAAAATAGGATGGCACAGCACCCCAAATAAAGGAATTTCTCAGTTAATTCGCAAAATACAAATTTAAACAAAAATGCTATTATTGTACTAATAAAAAATTATATTATACAGGGTGATTCACCAACTATTCTCATTCTTTTTTTCTTCAGTAATGCAGTTATTTAAAATCAGATTTTTGGCATTTTTAAAAATATTTCAACCATATTTTTAAATTTTTGAGGTTTTTTGTATTACTTAAGAAATGTCAACTGTAAATTATTCAGTAGATAATTTTTCTAAAAAATTAGACGTATCAGAATCAATACACGCACATGTAGTTTTTGAGTTATTTAACTTTACTTTAGGTTTTTGGTAATGTATATATAAGATAACGGAACTATGGTGATTTGAAAATTTTAGTCATTTATATTATTCTATCGATATTAAGAATTCTTAAAAATGGCCCAAATACAATAAATACTAATTCCAATATTAAGTCCATTTTATATTTTTGTAAAACTATTTTTAAGGGCTACTATCCTTAGTACAAACACTTTAATAACTAAGAAACTACTCATTCAAACTTTGAATTAGGCATATCAAAAAAAATTAATTTACAGTAAAAATAGGAGGGGGGATCTCATTTGAAAAACAACAAATTTGTATTGCCATGAGTTACCCCTCAAGTAGTACGAAAAATTCAAGAATTTGAAAACATATTTATTATATTTAATTTTAAATAATTTTTTTCAGAATTTGAATTAATTCATAATTATAGAAAAAAATAGGGTGAGCATGCTTAGTGAAAAACTCTGTATGGTATTAATAGTATTTAAAGAAAATTAGATATGTACATTTTGTATTTACTATTTGTATTTAAACATTCATATAATAAATATAATGTTTATATTTATTTTTTCCTAAAAACATATTATATTGTACATTAACACTATTTTTAGTAGCTTCCGTGGTACCCTGGGGGACCACAAATAATCGAGAGTTTACTATACAAATTTAATTGTATGTAGTTTTATCCAGTAAATATTTTATCTACTAATCAAACCTAAAACATACCTTGAATATTAATTCACAAACTGATGTATTATCATAAAATGGAATAAGACACCATTGTACTCTTTCTATTGCATATTCTTGTTGCTCATCTTTTAATGTTGCTGTTATTACTAAATTATGGATTTTATCATTACAGGAATTCAACACAAAATTATCCCAATCCATCTGACTATCAGAATAATCAAAACCAAACGCATCTAAAAATCCTAAATTTCTTCGTTTATATTTTGCTTCAGCTTTAACACTTTGGTTGAGTCTTGTTATCAACCATGAAAATAACCTAGTGTACAATGACTGAGCAAGCAGGTCCTTGATGTAACGAGCTTCTTTTGCAGAAAGTCCAGATGATAATACTGATGATGTAAGAACTTTTTTTAAAGCCTCGCCATCAGTTCCTAATAATTCACCAAGCTCGTATAACTCTGAAAACAAATGTAATACAAATTTTATTAATAAGCACTTAAAAAGACTTATTTCTGTTATCCTGAATTTTCAAATTATTTTAATGACTTATGATTATCTAAATCTGCTAAAATGTTTTCTTCAATTATTGAGCCATGTTTAATGTATTTAAATAAATACTAGTTAAAGAATACCAACTATTGTAAATATTAATTATTAAAACTGGGAATAATTTAATTAATATTTAAGTCATACCATAATCATTTGTAATAATACACCCTTCAGTTCCATCGATGTTATTAGTAGGTACCAAATTCAAATTGCCCAATTTTAATATACTGCTAATGATCTTAAAAATACTAGTTATTTCAGATTCACTAAGTCCCAAAATCTCAAATCCATACTGTAAAATGCATATAATAAATATTTTAAGTTATTATTAAGAATACGAGTATAAAATGTACATAGTATTACACAAACATTAATTAGTAAACATGTTATTTTTTTACTTAATACATAACATATTTTTTTAAATATTAAAAAAAATAATTATATTAATTATACCCATCAAATTAGGTCAAAAATACAGAACTAAAACAAATATATTTAAAAAAACATTAATTTTTTACCTAGAAAATACAAAATACTTGAATATTTTTTTTCTTTCACATCAAACAAAATATGAAATAATACAAGCACTAAAAACATAAAAATAAAATACTTTAGAGGGTATGTGCCAGAAAGACCTGACAGATAAAAATAAAAATTTGATACTTGTTCAACGTATAGCAAAAATTATGAAAATCATATGGATGATAAATAACTTATGTAATATACTTGTAAAAAATAATATTTTGAAAAAATTGAAAAAAAAAATAAAATATTGGACTTAAGTAACGTTTTTACCATACAATTTTTTTTTTATAAAAATTAAGACTTACAAATGCTGTAAATGACTTTTTTGTTTGGCTAGCTTATTTTAAATGTATGTAAAAAAATTGGATTAAATATTAATTACAACAAAAATTATTTAATTTTTCAGGTCATTCTGTATATCTAAAAACTAAGACCAACAACTATGACAAAAAAAAAACAAACTTTTATCAAATATTAAATCATATTATTGAATACAATTACCTTTATTGATTGATATTCTGATTGAAAATTAACAACATCAATTTGTCTAATACGATTACTGCATTTTAAGTAAACATAGTTTTCTGAATTTCTGGTAAGTTTTAAGGATTCTGAAAATCAAAGAAAATTAGTTAAAAATTGATTAGAATTAACCATCCACCTTGTGAACACAACTGAAATAGAATGGTTAAATATTTAAGTAATAATTATCTGAAGTAGCATAGTTTAAAACCGCTATTTTATTACATTTAAGGATACACGTAAATAGACCAATTATTAAGTTATTAATTATTAATATATAAATAATTCTTTACTAATTATTTATAAATATTAAATAATATAATTTAATTGGTAAATATTTTTAGTTTTGATAAAACTATAATATTTACTATTTCAATTTAAACTTACTCAATAAATGAATATCAGCACCATAAATGAGTTGATAAAATATATGAAAATTCCTATTCAATGCACTTTGCGACGTTACCCTCGACTATAAATAAATAAATGATAATAAAAAATTACAAATTTTCACACTTTAAAAACATTCAAAATCTTAGTATAAAAATAATAGGGATATCATACAAAACTGAAATCCAAGTCATTTTCGAAAATAAATTTTTCTTTTATACACAATTTAGTCAAATATTAAATAAGCAAAATAAATTGGACATATTAAAATACCACAACTTTTTGTATGCTAATATATTTAGCTAGCTGTATAAGTGTATAACCTGACTTTGTTCTGGGAAAAAATTAACAAATATAAAATACAATACTATACAGGTATTTCAGTTTTAGTGTATCTCAGTTTACTAGCAAATTGTTGATGTACATAGCTTAGTGAAATAATACAACCGGAATGGGAAACCAAAAGTCGCAGATTGTATTAAGTACTTGCTATATTTTTTAACGTGGTTCAAACTTCTAACTACTCTCAAAGCTTTTATGATCTCTAAAAACAAACTCTGAGATTTTCGTCAAAATCAATAGAGTATATTTTGAGTATACAAGCTAACAAACGTATACATTTGGTTTAAAAATACAGTTTCTATAATCAAGATCATGCAAACTCTATGAATTGATGCATGATCTGCTCAATTAAACCAATGATAACCATTTAAAAACAAATAAAAAAATTGAATTTCCATCATAAATTTCAAAATCATAGTGTGATAACCCTCTTTAAAATGCTAACTTTGAAAATCATTTTTAAGTACAGGGTCGTAAGAAAGGTACTATAAAAAAATGTAGACTCCAGCTATCACAGTCTCATTACTCAATTAAATACTTTGTTAATTTGATTCTCAAAAAGATACTAAGTGCAAAAAAACCACACATGATATAATAAGAGTGATGTTAAATCAATTGCTACCCAATAAATATGTTTGTTTGTCATTTATCTTTTAAAAGTAGAAGATAAAATTATAGCCAGTAATCAATAACTCACTTTATCCAATAAATCTATTTGCAGCATACAGAAAATGAACAAATTAATTATTTAATTATTAGAATAAACCAGAATTACACTTACATCCTGTAATTGTAGCACCCACAATATCTCCTTTAAAATTTAATTCTAGATCAACATGTTTTATCTGAAACATACAATTAAATATCAATCATGAATCAAGTAATTTAAATTAAATTAAATTATATATTTAACTAGTAAAATTACAAAATAATTGTAATTACTTACAAAACGGGAAGCATCACTATGAATATGTGTTTTGGCATTCCCAAATGCTGAAATAACAATCAATACAATGAAAAGTTATTTACAAAAATTAAGTGTTACAATCCAACTTACAATTTAATATGATGTTAGCATTCAACAAACGTTGATTGAGCAAATTATTATGATTATTGGTCCCACATAAACAATGCAGCAACATTGAAATAGAATGGCTTTTACCTGAGCCAGAAATACCTTGTAGGACAACACATTGATCTTGAGCAGCATCTACCAACCATCGAAAAGCCCAACTAGCTATAGCATAACTAAAAAAACAAAATCAACATTAACACTGCATTATTATTATTTTATACAATTGTATAATAAATAGTAAATAGATATATTAGAAAGATCATTACAGATGTGGTGGTAAATGGCCTGATCTTGGTGACATATATATTCGACATAGAGGTATAGAAACTTGATGTGCTTCTTTATATGGATTCACAGCAATAAGCATATTTCCCATGTATGTCTAAAAAATCAACATAAAAAATTTATTTTTAAAATACTATTCAAGTATTATGAATGAATAAGAACATAGTTTATTATGTAATAAACAAATATTAAACAATGATTACTCATTAAAAAAATTAAAGAAACACAAACAACAATTAACACAAACTATTTATAAGCACCTTAGACATTAAATTAAATAAAACAGAATTTAACATTATAAAAACATTATGTAAGACAAAACAATTTAAAATTTAATTTAAAAAAGGTAGACAACTGGGTACCCCCTCGTGCTATACAGTAGGCGTCGAGTAGGTCACTGTAATGGATGATATTACATTAGAAATACATGATATAGGATTGTATACAAAAAAAATAATTTTTAGTGGAGATGGTCTGTCAGCATATATCAAGTAAATGTCATAATATTATGTTTTTTGCTATTGCTATTAAAGTAATTTATTTTACTATCAGAATTATTATAAGTTGATTTAACTTTTTCTGAAAACATTAGATTTATTATATTTTAATATTTAACTATTACAATAGTTTATATTTCTTTTATATCATATTACACTTATGTTATTACCTAAATTTTGAGTCAATACCACCTTGCCATAGAACAAGTACAAGTAAATACGATCATGGTATAAATAGCTAATAGCTTAAAATTAATTTATATAGGTATTTTAAAAATATCATTCCATACAATTAAATGTATAATATAAGTGAAAGTATCCATAAATAATATTTTCAAATTACAACAATATAACTAATATTGTAATTCTATGTTTTAATTTCTAATTTTGTTTTAATGTTAAATTAAAATATCTAAAAAAAAAATCTTTGTAAATATATTTTTTAGAAACAGTATGAAATGAAAAGTTACTAGAGAAGATATTTTTTAGTAATAATCAACGACCTATGAGGAAGGAACCTTGTATTCAATTTTCAAGTTTTTTGACTGCAAAATATTAAAAAATATAAAAAAAATATTAAAATTAAAATTAAAAAACAAAAAAAAAATTAAAAATTACATGTCTTTAATCAGCTCGTGTGAAAATATTTTAAACATTTTAGCTCTTAATAAAATTACATTATAAATATATGGTGAAAATTTCATTAATTTAAGGTTGGTCATTTTTGATTTACACCAAAAATCCAAATCAATTTTTTTTAACACTAGAATTCTAGTTTATCATATTTTGTTTTTTGTTTCACCAGGCTATTTTGAAAAGCTTTATAATCCATATTTATGTTCAAATTAATAAATATTAGATTTAGAACATTTAATCCTGTTTAATACTTTAGAAATCTGAAACAAGTTCCAAATAAAAAACATTATTGTATAAAACCAATTGCAAGAGAATTTTCAAAAAAATGTAGTTTAAAATGTATGCATAGAATATAATATATATTCGAATAATAAATAATTGTTTATCTTCTTGACCTTGTTAATAATAAATAGTATATAGGTTAGGGTTATATTATACCAATATTACATAGTCGATAAAAATCTTAAATTAATCATTGTATCATAAGATACATAAATACATTACTATAGCCTGTAGGCAATAGATCAAAATAAGATAACTGGTTTTACTGACATAGTGTATTAGAGCCACTATTAGTGGTAGTGTATGTAGAATATAGACAGTTTATATTCATAGCCCATAGGAAATAAATCATTTTCATTAACATTTAATAACCATACAAATATAAAGATTTTTTTTAAATACAATTACATAATGAAAGATTTTAAAAAACCAAGTAAAAGGTGAATGAAATTCATAATGATGTTTTAGGTCGTGGGTAAAAATTAAATTTAAAATAATTAATAAGTAAGTATTTAGATCATAAAATGTTTTAACTGTAGTTTCTTGTTGAAATAATTTTTAGATTGGATTAACTACCAATAGTATGATACTTATATTTTATACCACCACGTTTAATATTATTTTATTGTAATAACTCATCTTTATTTTGAATTTTAAACTTAAAAAATATTTATACATATCATCGGTTTTTAATATTATATTGTAATGTTGTATTATTAAATGAACCATATAACTGGTCAGATTTTTTATATCAGTTGCAGACGTTTCATAAGTAATTAAATTAAATTATTTATATACTAAGCAGTATTATACAATTAAAACATTTTGAAATACTGACTTTATCTACAAAAGTCTCTTTGTAATCAAGGATAAACATATATTTTAATTTTGAACACTTATAAGAGTTAAATTACTTACATAATTAGTATTTGAGTCATATCTACAATTCAAATTTGAGATAAACGTTTCTTCTGTCAATGGCTCTAGCAATACACTGTCCCAGATTCCATCTTCATCATTGAGATCCATTAGGAAGTGAGTCTTATATCTATAAAATCCAAACTGAAACCTTTAGCATCATAGAATACATTATAGGCATGAAATGTTATAGTATGCCGTGGCAGGCACTATCTGGTACCATATTGATTGTTCACATCTAATCCACTTATTATTATAACTTATAAGCACCTGTCAACTATAATAGTTAGGTATCATTCAAAACAGAAATATAATTGTTTTCATCTTATGTATTAATTTATACTAATAAATTGTTAATGAAGATATACAACACAAATATTTTAAATAACAATTTATTAAACCTTAATTACCAAACATCAGATGAATACTAAATATAAACTATTAATAATATTATACCATAAACAGATTTTTAATTTTGATCAGTACCGTTTTATATACATATTTAATAAATAACTTAATTTTCTAATAGATTAATACTTCATAAAAAAAATATCAAACGCTCATTTCTCATTACATTTCTTTGAGTAAAAACTTTATATAAATCCAAGCAATTTAATTTTATGGTTAGAACAGACGAAATTCAGTATTCTACTATAGTAATATTTTATTGACAATGAACATGAAATGTATCATTCTAAAATAATGACCTTCCAACTTCAATCCTTTTCTTTGTTAAAAAATATTCATAAATGGCTACACAAGTGTATCAATAACAATGTAGTTGCATCATGATTTATCTGTTAACACTTCTCATCTATTTATATTTTTACTTTATGAAACTATACATTTTAAAAAAAAGTAGAAAGGAGAAACTTCAATCTGTGATATACTAACACTAAACAACTAAATGTATGATTAATTTTTAATTCAAACAACTATATACCGATCAATAATAACACATGTCTTAGCTTAAAAATGTATTTAATAGGCCCATAAATAAACAATTATTATGAATTAACACCTGAACTATAGCATTCAAATAAAGAAATTAATTTAACACTGAATGTATATGAATACGCTTATTTTAATGAATTCAATATTATCAATTAATTAAAAATAAACCACATACCAATATTTATAATATTATATTTAATTTAAATTGTATAGTGAAACGCATATCCATTAAACACTTAGACATATTTTACTTACAATAGGTACATTATTTTAATACACTTAAGTAGGTAGTTCCATAAAAATCAATGATAAACTCAATATTTCAAACGCCTAACTAAAAAAATAGGAATTAAATATACTAAAATGAATATTTATTAGAACTAGTTAAATGACTGAGTATTATATTATATTATAAAGATTAAAGGTGGGTACATACAAGATAACTCAAGTTTTAAATAGGTACCTGCAATTTCATTGAATATCAAAAATTAAGTGTTTAAATATTTAATACAAGTGCAGTTATCATAAGTGCTAATTTAAAAGTACCTAATATCCACTAAAATAAGTGCATATTTTAGTTTACTATTTAAGATAACTTAAGCACATCAAATATTTGCTACTTACTAGTAGGTAACTACCAACTATCAAATTAAAAAAAAGATAACTTACTTTAAAGTCAACAAATTGATGGAAAAAGTTAATAGATACTATTAAATAAAACTAAAAAAAAAACAAGAAATTTATAGAAACTAAAACGTTTTTAAATAGCCTAAATTTAAAACAAAATTTTTGAAGAAAAAAACTAAGTATTGATAAAATTATCGGCTGGTACAGTGATAACTGATAAAATAAGCAGTGCAAGTAAATCTGTGAGAAATTAAAAAAAAAATTATACCTTAATTATTACTGTAATTGTACAAATATATTAGGCGTACAATAGTTAAATCCTAAATAATTAAATTATGCTTAAATTTAAACGATTTAAACTCTTTTATTAAGATATTACATTGTTGAAGTATGATAATTATTTATTTATTTCTACTCAAATCGTGATTAAATAAAAATCGTGTATATGTTTTTAATAATGAGCAACAATGGATGGATATCAAACGATAGACTTATAATTGTATTTAAATTTTAAATCATATTATGTTTGTAATTACTAATTATTCTTAATTGATTTTATACATTACCCATCTACTATTTACTATTTGCATACAATTTATGTCATGTTACATATTATTAAAGTTATAATGTCACTATGGTTACCTATAGTGATTGGATTATATGCTCGGGGTGTATATGTATAAAAGAGAAAGCTTAGAATTAAATCTTAATAATAATATATTGATTTTCTTTTCTGGGCTTCTGCTCCCCTGCTTTCGTCCACCGGTAACGTTGTTATGTATTCGGGTGGTCGCGGGGTAACAGTACCTAGCTAATTTGAAAAATAAATAAATATTCAGGCCTAGCTAAAACGAATTGGTTATTAGTTATTAGGTACTTAATAATTACTACCATAATGAGTACCTAATAATTAAAGTCAAAATACCTAAACATATTATTTAAGACCGAAATACATACAAAATTCAAAATCACTTACAAGCTACAATGTTTTCTATTGCTGGTATAGTTTTTGTACATATTGAAATAAGTAATAACTATAAAAAACAATATAAAGTTTATATAAACCTGCCTAATTAAAGTGTTTCTTTAAATAAAAGTATTTTATAGAATTATATTATACCGTACGTGCCCACACATTATATATATACTTTTTCTATTGATAGTATGGTTTACAATATACATATAGATTATACAATGTCTATAATGGCAGCCTAATTTTTTTGCCAGTGAAACAAGAAAATTTTAGTCGTAATATGTTGTGCCACCCATACGACTCACATATTTTATTCACTCGGTACCATGTAAAGACCCTCTTCTCCCAGACAACTTAACTTGATTTCGCGTCAAATGTATTCTACAGGAAATTTGTATTTCATACTTCAATAAAAATAATTGTTTATGATTAAAATAAGTAATTTCTTATTAGGAACAGATGTAGTTAAGCCCTCAAGCGATTTTTGGTGATTTTTTTTCAAAATGTAAATTTTTATTTACTTAATTTAATAAAACTTTCAAAAAAAGTTATTCAAATTGTCTTTGGTCTAAATACTCCAAAATCATATTTTTATGTTTAAAATTAAAAAAACAACTTTTTTTTTAGATGTGAGTTTTTTATCCTCAACATTTTGATGAAGTCAGAAATTACCTATCGCCCTTACCCACCTTTTTATGTTTTTATTAATAAAGTAATAACGACAAAAAATTCGATGGAGGGATCGGGTGAGAATATGGTTAAATTGACCAATGATTACATACATGAATAGGAAGGTGTATTTATTATGATTACCTATAATGTTTTAAATATCAGAGGTACCTTCTATTGAATAAAGTTTTAAAATTACTTTTTTCGGTTTAGATTCGTGGGAAAATCTGCGTTAAAATACGTAAAATCGTGAACTGCAGAGGATTTTAACTTTAACCCGAAAATCGCTTTACACCTATAAACTGCATTTATGCTTTATATAAAAACTGCTATCATGAAAGTCTTAATCATTATTTATAAATAAATTAGAATTATGAAAATTATATGGCCTTTAACTTTGTGTGTGTGTGTGTGTGTGTGTGTGTGTGTGTGACTGTGGGTCAGCTTTTTGTAGAAAAATGTTTCAATCTTCAACTTTGAAAGCTTGTTGCAAATTTGCAAAGTAAAAACAAACATTTTTCACCAAATACCTATTTATATAGCATTTTCTAGACTTGATAATTTTCAAAATGTTTTGGTTCTTTTTCCTTTATAAGACTAGAATTGTTCTACTTTTTTAAGTTTTTCGCTTTATGTATGGTAACATTTTAGTTTGTAGAAAAAAAAGCTTGAAAGTGTAATTCAAGCCTTAAAAAAAAACATTTTTATACTTTTTGATTATTTTTCTTTTAGATTATTTTGTAATAATTGTAAGAAAAAAGCACCATATGAAGGGAGAGTATTAATAATAATATATACTTATATTAGTATTTTAAAACCTATGGACATTTTTTACTTGCAATAATTATGTTTTATAGAAATTGTAAATATAACTTGGAAAATAATTTTTTCATCTAAAAAAGAACTACCTGAACCAAAAAAATACATTTTTATAACTTCTAATGTGAAAACCCAGTGAAGTCACTATGCTGTATAATATACTTTATATACTATACCTATATATATATTAATATATCATCTGTAGTCCTGTAGACTATAATTCAGTGTCGTCATTGGGTAGGTCATTAGTCATTACTCAATATAATACCTATGGATGTGTTCAATTTTAGTCAAATAAAAATTCTTTGCATATAATAATAACAAAGCCGTTGTGTTGGCTGTTAAATCCTAAATACACTATAATATTTATTATTTATAAACTATAAAATATTTATTATTAAGCAAATATTGAACTTACAGTTATTAATATATCAACAGTGTTGATTCAACACTTGATACACAATAACCATGACCAATTATGATTTTCTCGTTCGAATTTCAAGTATACCTAGATAAAAAGTTGTTACAAAAATAAATGCAATCAAAATATAACTTTTATTTGCTAAAATACGTGTTCAGGTAGATACAACTACGATCACACACAGAACCATGTATTAAGCTCGTAAACCCAGGTTTTCTATATATTTCCTATAAGGCTATAGTTAGAGCAAGTTCCTCGGTATTTTTTATTTTAAATATTTATACATATTAAAAATATAAATAATGCATAGTATTATTGCATACCTTAACTTTTAACAGTAAACACGAACAATGAATTTTTTGCAGTGAATTTAAATAAAAGTATATAATGTAAAAGCTAGATGCCGAGTCATATACTCATTACTCATATGGACCTATATGGCGACTATATGTCATATTACGGTTATAACTTCAATTACACGAAAACAGTGATTTTGTCTTTGACGAAAAAAATTTCAAATCTATTAAAAATGCCGCATGCATTTATTTGAGGTTAACTTAACTTGTTAATAAAAAGTAATCTAATTAAAAAGATACTAACAAGAAAAATTATGAATTAGGTATAAAGCTTACATAAAAAGTAATTTCAATAATCCTATCATATTAATAATTATTGCAGTGGTTTTCAACCTTTTTTCGAACACGGGAAACTGTGCTTTTTGCAATATTTTTACTTCACAAGCCAGTGAGTTTTCTTCATCAAAGTCGAAAGACCACTATTTTAGGTCATTATTAAATTTTTATATCAAATTAGATTAACGAATTTGTATTTTACTATATATATATTTATTATATTTATTAATATTTTATTACATTATATTTTTATTAAGTTGAATTATTTAATTATTATAAAAAAAACTCTTGAAAGCTCGTGGCACACCGCCTTGAGCATTCTTGAGGCATCTCCTGTGTGCCGCTGCACATCGGTTGAAAAATACTGAATTAGTTAAGACTTTAAGAGTGATTATCATATATTTTACTGCATATTAATTTGATATATTAATAAAACTGTAATTGCAGTATTTACTAAATAATATCCTTAAGCCATTGTTCATCATCACCACAAAGGCACGAACTAAGATGATAAAGAGAAATAGAGAACTTGTCATAGCTCACAAGGATAGAGGCCGTTTCCCTAAAAGTATGTACACTAATACTGCAGTTGCGATCTTTTGAGTTAAAGAAGATTTCACCCTTTAGCAGTTTAGCTATACTATATAGTAGGTACTATCATCTATACATCCTGGCAATCCAAGAGGGGATGGATGTTGATACCTTCCAAATTGCACCCAATTTGGAATACGCAAGTTATACATTTGTCTATTTTAAATTCAATATTATAGTGATTTGGCCCTTGTTAAATTTCTTGGCCATAAAAAATGGATAAATTCCAGACAAGATTGTGGCCTGCCTAAAAATATGTGCTTCAGAAAAAAAATTAATAACACCACTGCTCACGATTTCCTGGTAAATTTGTATAAAAATTCTCAAGTATAAAACTTACAATTTCATTATTATTTGTTTTGTTTAAGGTTTTCTGCGAATTAACAAGCGACAAGAGTGTCACAATAACCTGCAATGCATAGACAGTCAGAGTCGGCAGTCAGCACTGTCAGCAAATATTACTTTATGGCTCTTAGTCTATACCTACAAATTACATTTATATATGACTAGTAATTTATTTAATATGGATTATTATATGTATAATATAAAATACTAAAATTCTAGAATTCAGATATAGCTACAACTATTTATAATAGCGTTGTCGGTTATATCGCACGTGTAAGACGCAATCGACGAGGGGGGAGGAGTCGCTGAAAGTCCATGATTAGATTCTGAGAGGAGCGATGCATGTACAACGTACTTATTGGTTTCACAATATGTGTCTTATATTTGTTTGTGTCGGTACTCTGTGTCACCTTTAGCCTTTGGGAGAAATTACAATTTTTAACATCGAGGGTGGCTTCTAGCTGGTAGATAAAATTTAAACTATAGTAGGTAGGTATTCTGAGAGTCCAAAGTTAAGTTTTAAAATAATTAAGGAAAAAAAAAATCAAGAAAAATGGGAATTTTTAGCAGATAATCTTATAAAAGCTAAAATAATCCTTAGGGATAAATAACATAAGGTAGTATTTTACTTACATAATTTTGTACAAAATTATTTAATAAAATAAAAACCTACTAAATTATTTAGTTACTATTTTCTTATATCTAATGTATGGTACCTATACCAGGTGCGGATCCAATGGGGTGAAGGGGGTGAACGCCCCTCCCCTCATAAATCCCTAAAAAAAGGTTTGTACCTCCTATGTATAATATTATGTATATGATGAATTGAATCCAATTTTTCTTTTAAATATTTCTGGTGATTAAGTGGGCAACATGTTTTTTGACTTCAGTTCCTTTTACGTGTTTTGTTACAATTTAGGCGGCTTAGTAGTAAGTTTAAAGACAATTAAATGTTAATTAAATTAAAATTTCCATTTAAATTCAATGGAAAATTTTCCATTGAACATTTCTGGAACCACCTATACCTACACCACAAACATGACATATACTGGTATTTTAATGTATATATATAGTCTTTGAGCAACACTAGGACACAATTATAAGCCTACAACTTTTAAACCTATTTCCTATTAGTTAACTAAACACTGTACGATTTCGTATAAGGTATATAATTGCATTACGATTACATTTTTTAGTTTATATAGTAAAGTAGTAATGTAGGTACAGGTACACTTATATAGTTGTAAAAGTGCTGAATAATCAATAATATTCACTTTTAAACCTTGTACAACTGTATACCTACCTACAATAATAATAATTCAAATAATCAACATAATTATCGTAATATTAATAAAAAATATTTTTAGGCTATGAATAATGATTGTTTTATACTAATATAGTAATATATAGTAATCGTATACTACTAATATATCATATCATTTTATTATATATTATAATATTATGATTATTGATTAGTGTATTTGTATTAAGTAATTAATATGAATATTTTGTTTTGGTAGAGAGCTGTTAACATTCGTTTCTATTTAAGCTTTTGTATAGGCATAGATTAAATGTACACGTATGTTTAATCTATAGTACAGGTAAGTCCTTTGTTCAAAATTACAAATCAATATTATAGTAAGTTTATCACTCACAGATAACCGCTTAACAGCCAACAGGTGAATGTCATAAAAAGGTTGTGATTACTGATTAGTGATTAGGTATTCGAAACATTGACATTTTTAATTAACATTATAGAAATATATAAAATTCGATTAGATATACATTTTACATATTGCATAGTATGTAAATCTGTACTATAGGTATAGGCGTATTATAAAATCATATATTTCAAATATTATAGTGTCTATGTATAGGTACCAATAAATATATGAAATATTTTGAAATGAGTTTGTACTTTCTAGATTGATATTAATAAAGACTAGCTAGGTATTCGACTTTAAAAGCTCGTCTAGGCCGAAGAACTTACTTGCAAATATTTGAATGAAGGTAAAGGGTCAAATACATGGATATACATAATCAATGTGTTGAATTTGAATTCAATGATAAATCACTGCATATGAAAAATGATTCTGAACGGAGATGATACATTGATACTTATACCTATAATATGTCTATTCCGTACTTTTTTTGTTTGAGTGTGGTGTAAATAACCATACTAAAAAGGACACAAAATTATAAGTATTTTCCTTTGTAAATGTTTCAATTTTGTTTTTTTATGTAAACTGAAAGTTTACATTTTCAATTTTATTGGTGTGGCAGTTTTGCAGTGACTACAAATTACAATGGTGTTTAGTTTTTGTATCTTCTGCTGCAGCTTATAGATAAATTCGACATGGTTACATAGTGCCAAATCATAATGTACCATTGATCGGAACTATCTTATTAATTGTTAATTACATTTTATAATATTAATATATCTACCTATTATGATTAACTTGTTCAAGGTTCGTAATACTTATTATCGTTTACAGTTTTACTGCACCTAACACATATGTACGGAGTAAAATTGCACGTAATGTTGCAATTCTTTTTAGAAAAATGTAATTACTTTTTTTGCTTGGTCGGTATCATAGTTTTTGACTTGACTTATTTTATCTATTGACTGTTAATATTCTAATGATCATCAAACTATGAACCTTTACAAAAAAGATACACAAGCAATATTGTTATTTACAATAACAAACATCCTACTATAGGACATATAAGTGTATAACTCTTTATATGACTATAGGTGTCTAGGTATACAAACTTGGTTCATAGTATATTTGTGGTAGGTAGTAGGTACACAACAAATATATATATATATTCGTACATATATAAATTATATAATTTAGGTACATATACAGAGCCGCCAAAAATGTTGATAACGTTGCATAAAAAAAATGATTGATAAAGATTTCGATTGAATAGACTAAAAATAAATAATATACGTTTTGCGCGTTTACATTTGAAAGTACCGACGCATTATTTATTATATATACATATACATATGTACGATCAGCGCAAGGTTCGAGTTGACAAATTAACAGCAGTCGATACGTTGGCCGGGATACACCCACACAAAGGCACAAAAGCTTCACGAGGGCAATGCACTCTCCAACATGGATTCCTGTGGCCACCTCAGTAACTAAAATGAAAACTACCCAAAATTGAAAATACTTACGTAATTGTTTAATTGTATATGTATTATATTATTTTATTCGTATACATAGGTCGTTGTACGATATGATGGTGGTCGTTCAATACAGATATAACTGTATCATACATACATGATAAATGTAATGTACTGATATACCATATACCTACTATTTATATCAACTTAATATGCATGATTTATTTTTATTTTTTTTAACGGTATTTATGTATAAATACGTTGTACGGGTTAAAAAAACAAGTATAGATAGATGGTATTTATTTTTCCACAAAAAATTAGGTATTGGACGACTGCCAAAAATCGAAAACCTTCACATTCTATACATGTTGACCCCAAAGGCCTAATTTGAGTAATTACTGCAAAAATGTAAAATATAATAATATACGAGATAAAGTATTATAATGTACGAACATTATGTTGACAAATTGTACACTTGTATGTATAATATAAATAGTGATGTTAAAAATAACAAACATCTCAACAGATGGTTTATTGAGTAAATATTAAAATATGGGATGACATTTGGCTAACTCTGTGACTTCCGACTTTGTATACCACTGGTCTATGGATTATTGTTGACGATCGCGATCTTACTGTGGTATTTTGGTAACCAGTAACTGGTCTATGATAATACCTTATAGTTTATAGCTATGTAATACATGTTACATACGAGGCGTTATATTATATTATATTGACATATTGTTATGTATACATATTATTATACAAATATATCAATTAAATACGTATCAACGTATGATATATTATTATTTATTGTGTCAGTGTATAACAGCATAACGACTATAACAACGTTGACATTTTAGTGTCATAATAAGTAAAAACAATACTATGTTGGTTTTCGAATAAAGAAAACGGATTTTGCTACGAAATATTTGTGGAAAGTAAATTGACTTTTGCTATAATATAATACATTTTCATGTACAGGGTGAGGCTATGAGGTTTCCTCGCAAGTGTAACACTGAAATATATATAACATATGCAATAAGGCTCCAGTCGTCATGGAAACCGTAATAATAATAAATTGTACTGTCGATTAAAAAAAAGATTTCGTGAATTTATGTGTCGGATGAACTGGTGGGAAAACAAGACCTAAAAGTCAAAAGACAAAATATAAAATAATAATATGATGTTTTAAATTATTTTATGATGAGCAATTCGCTGAAAATAGTCGGTTTATTGCAGAGACGACGGCAAGACGCAACAGACGACATATTATTATAATATTACTGCGTTATTATCATAACCGACTAACCGAGTGCAGTGTTTCATTGTCTATTTGTCTAGCGAGTGTAGTTGTTATCTAAACGTAAAATAAATAAATAAACACGCAACGTCGTTTGATGATAAGTAATAATATTATTTGCACAATAGTACAATACTGTACATAAGTTAAATACACGAAATACACACATCAATATGGTCGTAATGTTGTATAATATAATATATATTTATTATTATTATTATTATTATTATTCCGAAATGGTCACTGCTCGACGCTCAATTACTATTTACTTGCTGGTCGTATAATCGTGTGCGCGCGCACTCTCGCTCAGGTCGATCTATACATAAACGTTTTACACACGGTTCGGTGTTACAGCCGTGTTTGTGTGTGCGAGTTTGAGCGTGTGTGTGCGTGTTTGTGGGCATGTGTGAGCGTGTTTGAACGTGTGTGTACGACGGGGCTTACTTCTGGTGCTGTTGTGTATGGTGTTGCGACGGTGATCAATACGACGCAGTTTGTGTGACGTCAGCCCCCCGAACGAGCTCGGCGACCAATGGTGGGGGTCTGTCGGTCGGCCTGTAAAACCAAGAGGAGAACCCGATCAGCTGGCTTTCATCTGTCTCTCGCTCTGGTTGTCGGTCCGTTTTCATTTTTTGTTTTCGTTTTTGTATTATTGTTTTTAAATATATACATACATATATTTTTTATTTTTATTTTAATTGTTTTTAATCGTAATAATATATTATTATATCACACTCATAATATATATATACAATTATATATAGATATATTAATTTATTAATTTCTTGTACAGTATAATAAAACGTTAGTCTTAATTTTTATCGTATTAACAGTTTACGAAGATCTCTTGTAAATATAAAAACATTTATATTCTACTGCTATCTGCCATAGTATAAAAGGTGAGTCGTTTTTTAGTTTTCTAATATATTTAATTGTCCCAATTGTATCGGAGTACTGTAATTATTTATGCGATCTGTGAAAACAATTGTAGATTAATGGGCGTTTTGCGTTATATGCCATCCTTTGTTCTCGTTGCGTGTAATAATATATACTTTGCGTATGATAATTTACTTTTTGAAATAAAACATTATTGTGTAGATTAATAATAATATACACCGTACGTCAATTATCGACATTGGTATTATAAAATATTAGAATATTATATTATATAAAAAGGTATTTAAATATTTAATGTAAATAGTTGCACTGTGTAATGGGTAATCGTGTCATTGGCTCACGAGTATTATATCTTCTTTGAATTATTTATTATTACGTCTCTACATTTAACAATACGTCCCATTAACCCAAATATTATCGCACACAGAGGAGTATGACACTGTACAGCGATGATATCGCCTTAAACTGGTTGTCTGTGAAATTTCGGGGCTGTTGTACAGTGTTCGATCGTCGGACAGCGATAATGATTTAGGTAATGGACGAATAGATAATATTATTATGTAAATAGTGAGAAAAAAAATCAAACAAAAACAATAATAATTTTCAATAAATAACACGATCAGCTGTGATCTATTTTATCATCCGATCGTTATAAATATTATAAATAACATATCATCGGCCGTTCAGGGTCACGTCACTACGGACATCGTTGACGGATTCGAACCTTTTACAGCTTATCGTATATTACCACCTAATGCCTATTGAATCGTACAAACGCAGTATTTTACCGAACCCGCAGTTGTCGTTACAAACGCGCGATTGCCGATTGGGTATGACAACAACAAAGTATAATAATAATAATAATAATAATATTATATTTTACATATTTTAATACTGCGATCGAGGATCGTCCGGGCCCTGCGCGTCGTGATGACAAGTGAAGAGACAAAGGAAACGCACACACACACTTGACGGTGTCGTCGAAAGTCAGTAGGAGATCGGTGAGCGTCGAAAGAGAGAAATAGAGAAAGATGGTGATGAGAGGTGATGATATATACAGAGAAAGAACTAAAGAAGGGGTTATTTTAACAGCTATGTATACAATATACATCATATTCTATAATATATTGTTTCTATATACATACGAATGTCTTTGTTCCCGTTCGCCGCCCGAACGCCGCGCGCCACCGCCCACCCGTACTCGTTCGGTCAGCTGTTTCTGTCGCTTTTGTTCCGTAACGATTTATTTTTCATTTTTATTCTCCGTTTACTCGCTACGGGTGCCTGCTATTCCGTGTAATAATAATATAATGTATACATTTTTATTACTGTATGCTGTATACCATTATTCGTTACCTCAGCATTATATTAAAATCGACTTCGAAAATAAGAACGAAATATTTTAACAAAAAAATCGTTATTGCGTAGGTACGACGACGCTAATATGGCTGTACTAGTGTACGACGCGGATATCGTCCGAGTGTCTTATTGTGGCCCTGACGATCGGACTCACCACCTTCCTTCATAATAATACAAATTATAAACACACTCGCGCGTCGAATATAGGACGTTCGGAGGTCATCCGAGAAATTTTTAACGTTAAAAAAATCCGCAATAATAAGTATTTTTAATGTTATATTATTTAACTTGCAAATCGTGCCTACTTTCCCAATTTGATTGAACGCATAATATAATTACTATGTATTTTTACCGTCCTACTATTTCACGTAGGTATATGCCTACGAGGCGACCAATGTCGGTCATTGTTTTCCGAAAATGCATCGCATTAACGATAATTATTCGGATGCAAAATACATTATTACGGCATTATTTGTGAGATGCCAATTACACTCCGCCGGACCGTATATCCCCCGGCAGATAACAGATCTAATATGGTTAGAATAATAATAATACAACTTATAAAACCGTTGTCAGTACCTATAGTACCTACTCACTAGTCAGTTGCATACGGTACAAGATTTCGTCGCAGTGCCATTACTATTACAGAAATACAGAATTACTCATTATATTCGTCTTTGTGTTGCACTGTTGCGATATAACTTGAGGAAATCTAATGCAATACGTATATAATTGCATACCGCCGATTCAGTATTATGGGTTATGACTTATGAGCAAGATAGAGCATTGATGCACAACAAGCATTCTTGTTTTGAGAAGCGCATCGGATGACGATCGAAGAAAATATGACAATAAAATATAATGACCTTGTTTTAATTGTGAATGCAATTTTTGTTTTTAACAAAGCTATATTGTCTCATTCTGTATTTCTTCCAATAACATTTTTTAAATCTTTTTTCTGGTAATATTGATTTTTAACGTGTTAAACTCAAACGAACACTTAAAATATTTCCCGAAGTCATTAATATTTAATCGTTAAAAGGTAAAACATTAATCGCCTCGGGGTGTAGGTGCCCTTGACGCTATTGGTGCTGGATGATCACCTTGTTGTATTTATAGGTAAATAAACAAAATTAAATGTGTATGAAAAAAAACTTTTGTATGAACATTTGAGGAAATTCCCATACTGAGTTATTGTGTTGAACTTTCTCTGTTATCGCGTGTTAATAAACTCTGATAAGTAGTTATTTTTTTTAATACGCAAATTCGTTCCGATGGTTGACCTATGTTATGGTCTAAATTTCAATATACGAAATTATTAACTCATGATGTTGATAAGCGATGCGTAACAACTAACAATTGTTTACCAACTTAGTTCAACAGTCAATACTAAATAAAATAATTAATCCCATTTTTAAATACGGATAATGACCACATATCTTCATCGTCTATTCGTCTGTAATCTAGTCAATAATATGTTTCATTTTCCGTTTAATATAGAAATGAAAAATGCATAAAGTAACCATAATAAAAATACCCAATCGTGTACAAAAGAACGAATCTGGTGAATAAAGGATCTTTTTAACTTGCTGCGCCATTTAAAATGAACGTATCAAACGAAAAATGTCGAAGAAAATAGGTTGGGTAGTGGGAAGATGAGCGAGTGAGAGAGAGTTGGATGATCCACAAACCGGTTTGCTTTGTTGCCTTGTTGTATAAAACTTTGTATAATATATAACTATATACTCGAAATGTACGATATAATGATATTACGACGAATTTCACAATGGCTCTAAAAATGATAATCCGAATCTAAACCAATTTTGAGAATAACTACGTGCTCAATGCTCATAATCCTTTCTCGGATATTTGTAGTATACCTTGAACAATACGATAAAAAGAACACTGTTATACAGTGCGATAAAACCCTTTGTAGAAATGTAGAAGTAAATCAACATTTTTTAATGTTTGTTAAAATTCTTTAGTAAAATGTATTTGCTTTTCGTTGGTATAACTAGTGATAGAATAACAAAATATCAACAAATCTGACTATCTGAGTTCTCGGTATAAATACAAAACTACTGCTGATGAAGTTTGCCAGGAAACTCACTCGAAACACGACACTGAACATTATTTGTACTGATATAAATTATTAATGTATTGATAATGATAGGTACTGCAATTTCAATTTCCGCTTTAAATAACGTTGATGGCCACAGAATCCTTGGAAAATCTGTATAATGTATTAGGAGCACACTCGTTTTATAATTAATTCACAAACAAATATAAAATATCTATTATATTAATTATTACTATTGTATTTAAAAAAACTGTCTTTAATGGACTTTGCAAATGCGCCGTGATTAGTTTTATTTATTTAGGTATCCTACCAACTGACAACAGCGTTGTAATTTTATTTATAATTAGATAGTTACTTGTTAAAGATATGGGTATCTACTATGTGCCGAATCAGATAAAACATATAATGCCCAGACCTAATGAACTTTATTCTTATGTGAAATTGCGTTGGTTTTTGATCGTTGCATATAAGTTAAGACTTCTAACTTAATAAAAATGCAATTATTAACGTCGTATTTGCTAAAAGTTTCGCAGTTTTTCCTGGTCACTGTTTGGCAAATTATAATAGATTAATATTTTGCTTTGTGTTGGCAAAATGTATTGGCAAAGCTCAGCTCGGTGCCCTTGGCTCGAAAATGTGTCGTGTATATGTATATTTGTTTTTGGTGCGTTAAAGTCCACTTGTTTATTAATTTTCGTTCGCTTTCACTTGCCAAAACTTTTTTTCGACATTTTAATTATAGACAATTTTCACTATTTTATTTGCGCAATTTATGATTTTCCTATAAAAATAAAACTTTCAAAATTTATAGTTTTAAATTTTTATTTTTGTTACAGTTCCTGACTGACCACAACTATTCGTGCCACAATTCTACAGAGATAAAATAAAGGTATGTGTACTTGGGTGCTCATAGTTTCTATACCTAATATTATTTTATAATTTTAAATACGACGGTCTCTTGTAGAACTTTAAATTTTAATATTTTACTTAGAATATGTTTAAAATACTAAGTACTGCTGTATAATTTTACATATTTTGACTTGAGTACATCACGCATGTACTCAATGACATACCAATTCTTTTTATGCCACTTGTAGGCTCAATTCAGTTTAACAGGGTCGGTAAACTCCATATGGCCTATATTTTCGATACTTCAAAGTTATTTATTGAATATTGTTCAAACACAACCATAGTCTATTATAGCTCGCAATATATAATGTGTCTTTTACAATAGGTTGTTGGTATGGCATATAGTATACACTATACAGTTAACAATATTTAAAGAAATTATGCTTTGTAATAAAATATTTGCTGCTTACATAATTTTTATAAAAATTAAAGACATACAACTACACACAGTAATAAATATATATATGGATTAATATCAAATTACACAAAATAGAAAAAAGACATATTAAACGTTTACAATAGAACAAATTAAATCTATATTCTTGAAGATAAAACAAAAATAATTCATTGTTTACATTTTTAATTGTTTGTTGCTAATATTAGTCATCATGTAATATATATTATGTCTTAGTAAAAAATAATTCTACTTTATAACAGATAGGTACCTGTTTTAAACATAATATAATCCACATTTAATACGTTCAAGGTCACTACTCGCCACTTTCCAATATCAACAGTGTAACAATATTACTATTATAATAACAAATACGCATAACATAAATAATGAAATATGTATTAAAACGAAACTAGTTTTACTGAACTTGACATTGTTTATTTGTATGTAACTATGACACGTGCAATCAAGTTGTATAATAATTAATTAAACAATTTAGTTTGCATTGTATTTTTTTTTCATAATTCGGTTTACATAAGTCTAATGGGTCAATAAAACTCTGCAAATAAACCAGCTTTTATTCGTTGTTAGCTATAAGTTTATAACTATCATATTTTATCAAGTATTCGCTGTAATGTCAACACATAAAAAAAACCAAAATGATAAACTATTTTTAAGTGTACATACAGCTAATAAAACTGCTATCTTGAAACCATTACTACTTATTATACTTACTATATCTAGTATATCTACTCCGTTTTAACTATATCTTACTAAACTCACGTCATACTTAGGTTTAAGAGTGGTTTATAATTTTTTCTTATTTCTTTTCTTATAACTTGAGATTTGTTTACAGCGAGCCAAAATGTTTTCTAACTTATCCAGCTGGTTCTACGGAAGTAACGCTACCGAAAAAAGTGACGATGTGGTCGTCACTGATCCCTGCCCAGACTCTTTAATCGAAGTTGATGAAAACTTCGAACCCATCGAAATTGACGAATCTGACGACTGGGTTATCCTTGGAAAAGGTAAATTAAATTGAAAAAATTTGTTTTGTTACCAATTTAGTACTTATTCTCGTTTTAAACAGGTGAATCCGAGTCGGATTCTAAAAAGACTGATGATGAAGGGTGTGGAGGTGTTGTCGATCGTCACAGTCGATCATCTTCTTCCTGTCAAAATGAAGAAGGCTGGTTTGTTACTCCTCCTCCTTGCTTCACGTCTATTGGTCCAGCAGACATGGAGACGACACCTTTGGAGAATCTACTCATTGAACATCCAAGCATGTCTGTATATCACAGCCCCACTGTGAGTTCAGTAATGCCTGAGAAAAGAACTCTAGCTTCAATTGCGAGTAATAGTGAATCGTTTGATGACGATACACCAATAGTCTTTGAAGCCGTGAAATGTAAAGAAAAATTACCTAAACATCCCAAGAAGAAGACGTTGAAAAAATCTGTGCCTCTTGATGAATTCAAAATTGCACCTGAAACAATTTTAGGCAATGTACCAAGTGTTTTGTCATCTCCTGTAGTTGAGATGAAAAAAGTCGAACGTTCTCAAACAGAAATGTTTCCAGTATTGGCTCCAATTTCTAACCCCAAAGTATGCTCTCCGCCAGCTATTCGTAGCTATAAAGAAGTAGCTGCATCATTAAAACGGAGACAACCAAAAAACGACATGTCTGAAGTAAAACATGTTAAAATTGAATCCAAAGTCGAAGTTGTTGAGGCACCTCAAATAGTTTTGCCTATGGAAGAAGAAACACAGACAGCTGTGAAAGTCTTTACTCCTAAAAAAGTCATGAAAAAAGGCCGCAAACCACCATGCCCATTGCCTCATCTAATGAAAAATGAGTCGCAAAAGATGCCAAAAGAAATAATTGTTCCTAAAATCCGTGCCCAAGAACGGTTGGTCAGGTTGAGTTCCTTTAGCATCATACAATCTGATGTGCCAAAAAGCTGTAAAACGCCAAAAAGAAATGCTATAAAACCAGTCATTGAAAAGCAACAAAAGTTGATCAGTAATTCAACAATTTGTGTTGAAGCACAAAAACCTGTACCTGTTGTAGATACTGAAGAAAAAAAGAAAAAGAAGGTACAACAAAAATCTATTGTCAAAGAAGTAAAACATGAGATAATAGAGTCTCGTCCGATTACCCAAACAGCAGTGGTAAGACCGAAATGTGATGTAATTGAAAAGAGGGACCAAAAGTCTCCAGTCAAAAAGGAGAACATCATCATACCATTGACGACTTCCATTGCCCTTAATTCTTTAGTGTCTCGACCTGAAGAAAATGCTTACAAACACGAGTTGCTTAAAAGAGAGCTGGCTATGATAGCTGGCACCAATAAAGCACAGAAGGTAAGATCAGCTACTTTATTATGACCATTTAACTTTGAATTTTAAATCAAAACTTAACATTTTAGAAGAAATTATTCCATGATCTTATATAAAAATAATTAACAGCATAATTTTTTTTTCTTATAAAATGTATTAATTTACTTAAACATATCATTTACAGCTGCAAGCTCACAGAGAAACTCGTATTTTAAGTCGCAACCAGCTGACACATATCAATCGTGTGAATATGATGTTGAGTGCAAGTAACAAAAGACTGAGGAGGGCCGACAAGAACATGCGACCGTCTGGTGCTAACAACAATCGTAAATGCTGTTAACTCTAAATAATATTTAAAAAATCAATTATACTGGCTTCTAATATAATCAGTTAGTAAAATTATAATAGGTTGAAATAATATTATTTTAGCTTACATTGGGTCAAGGGAAAAAATAACAAAAGATACAAAAAAAAGTAAAAAATATTAACAAAATAGAAAAGTATAAAAAATTAAAACTAAAAAAAAAATGCGTGGCTATTAATTATATAATTATTATATCCAGTTTATAAAAATTAGTACACAGCATGATTTATAATTTTTAGTAACTGATTAATTAGGAAATTACCTATTTTAAACAATTTATTTCTTCTTCAATATATGCACTAATAACTTTTAGCCAACATTTGGCTATTATATTGCTATTGTATTTAAATAAAATAAAAATATATTAAAAAATAAAAAAATATATTGATGATTTATATATTTCATGATTATAAATCAGATAGTTATATTATAATATATGGTAAGTGTTTATAACTGAAGAGAAATAAGAAATAAATTATTTAGAATAATGTAAGACAGTGTTAAGTGTTATTAAATTTACCTAATATCACACAAATGTTGTTTAAGTTAAACATTCATTGCTGTTTAAGTTACCAAGCAATAAAAACTAATATTTGGCCAGTATACAGATATTTTATCAAAAGTATTTCCTCCATACATAAAAACCAAAATAAATTATTATTTGTACCTGATAAAAATGACCAGCTTTTTGAGCAGTTCTATATTGTATGTACACCTTTTTAAAAATTAAGTTGTATTTTAGGTTCTTTTTAATTTATTTAAATTAACAATAATATTTAAAATGTATGTAGTTATATTTTTAAATGTAAGGTGTAACATCAT
This sequence comes from Myzus persicae, assembly GCF_001856785.1. Lineage (NCBI taxonomy): Eukaryota > Metazoa > Arthropoda > Insecta > Hemiptera > Aphididae > Myzus > Myzus persicae. Next base: position 74,599 of record NW_019101277.1, read on the forward strand.
TACATTTTTACTCTAAATCGATTTTAGTAAATGTGGTGACTATTCCTTACATTTGTGTGTATAATATTTATTTATTAATTTCTATGATTTACCATATTATCATTAATTCAATATATTATATTATCTAACGCTGTAAGATTATTATTTAAATGAAAAAAAAAATATTATATTATATTATACATAAATATTATATAGCTGTACATTATATATAGAAAAAAAATCATATTATATAAGAAGATAATATTATTTTATATGACCATAATATGTCAAAATATGTAACATCTAGTTTCTATATATTATAATAATTAGGTACATATAAGTATTGTTTTACTTCTTAAATTTCTTTACTATATTTATTATGAGCACAGATATTGGATTTGTAAACAATTTATTTTAGTAATTTGATTACACTACATTATTTTCTGAATTTTTCAGAGTTGTCTGAGTTAATTGTTAAATATTTGATAACGTTTAAAATCATACATATATAATATTAGATAACAGGTAGATAGTATTGGACAGTTGTTCATCAATCACTACTAAAAATCAGCAATAATTTGAGTTCATAATATTGTTCATTGATTAGAAATATATATTATCATATTATTGAGATCATTTTAATTGTCATTATATAAGTATGATTATAACACTGTTTTAAATATTATAATAGAGATACCTAAGAAATCCAATTTTAAAAAGGCTTTCTATTACATTTTATGTAAGTATCATAGTTGTGTTAACTATTCGTTTGTAATGTGTTATTGAAAGCATTTTTCAAAGAACACTGTGTTTGGTTTGATATTTAATTATAAATGGTATTGGTATTAATAATACTCATAAATTATTTGTTAAATATTACCTTTTTTAAATGTGTACACTAATATACTATTTATAATATTTATATTTATTTCAAACATATAATTTACATCAACGTTGTTATAAATTGTTGATAGCTTTTTTTTATTTGAATGACTATTTAACCGTATACACAATCAATAAAATTAACGTGTACACAAGACCATGAGATTGTAAATGCTTTATTATAATTATTACTATTATTATTATTGATATTTTATCATTTTTCTGATTTGGTTTGTAATATTAAAAATAAAAGTATGTCAAAACCTGTGATCTAAAATAAAACTTCTATGAAGCAATAAGATAAAAATTATGTAAAAATTAGAATGACATTCTTAAAATGTATTTAAATCATTTGTTCGATTTATATAATATTGTAAAAAAAACCTATGAATGTATCAACTATATTTTGTAGATACAAAACTTGTTAAAAAACCGCTGATTGCACATGTCAACTATGTATTAAGCGAAGAACATGTATTGCAAAATGAAGCTATATAACGACTTTATTAATATGTATCATGCTGTAATTAATGTACTTAACAAATTATTATGTCCACCATTATTTTATTATTTGATTCATAAATTTCCAATTTTGTTAGGTATTTTATTTATTGATTTAGTGACACAAGAATCATATTTACATTATATATTATAATAACTCGTAGGGTACAAGTTTGTGTTCAAAAGAAAAAGAAAAAAGATTGATAAAATAAAAAAAAGTATTAAATTATCTGAACATAATTTTCCGTGTTCTTTATTTACGTAATTATGCTATTCCTATTCTTTATGTTAATCCTGTTACCTGTGTTTCATATGTTAATTTTCAATACTAAATGGTAACCATTATTTATTATTAGTTTCTAATTTCCAAAAGATATTTTATTTTTTATTTAACTGGAGGATTACTGTAAATTATGATAATTATTAATGATTATTAATATTTTATAACCTTTGTTATAATAATAATTCTGTACCTTTATTTAATCAATTTGCCACTTCATTATATATAGCTTATTGCCAATGAAAATCTCAATATTTTTTCTTGCTCATTCCCCTTAGTTGTATCTTATAATTTGTCCTATGCAATTAATATGTTTTAATTAAATAGTTTAAGTAGAGTTTATTTGTTATGTATATTATGTTTCTAAAATGTTGGTTTTTGGATCTTTGTCTGTATGGCTGTTAATATTAAAACATTAATTGTTCTATTTTTACGTTGATATTGCAAAGCTTATTCTGCCCATGTACCTCAAAAATTAAACCTTCTAAATATGCACATACATTAAATATAATTCATTAAATTTCAAATTAGAAAAAAAAGATATAATTGGAAATTCTATACTTTGACGATCAAACAAAAATTTAACAGAATTTTCAAGAAAAAATTTTTTATTATAATATTTATATAAAAAAAAATGTAGATTATTAATAAAATAGGCAAATCAACACACTCAGTATTATAAAGTTGATATATTTTTATGAAGAATGTTTCTATATTAGATGCAATTACTTTTTTTCATAAATAATTAATAAACAAAATATTATACAGAAATAATAACAAATAACAATGAATAAAAAAAATACATGTAATGCTCTGTTGGTATGCAATCATATTAATTAATTACATACACACATGAAGCTGAATAATGTTGATGTCAATAAGAGTTTATTAATAAAAATAAATATTCTCATTTAAAAAATAATAAATTTGAATTGCACACTTTTGAGATATTTTGAGCTGTAACGGTTTTATTGGATGATTTAATTCACTTAAGTTGAGCAATTTAAATTGGCCATTTGCATGGTAGAACACAATTTTTGTTTGGCGTTTGTTAATATTCTTATTGTTTCACCCATCAAGTGTTCAGCTTCAGTATGGTTTACTATTAACAACCACGATACATTGTCATTAAAGTGTAAGCCAAGTGTCTCTTCGTTTTTATCCTGTAGACAAGAAACCAAAATGAGTTAATTTTAGATTTTTTAAAAATAAATGTAATTTTAAATTTGCATAACTCACAATACGATTAAATGTACTCATTTGCTGAACATGAGCTAATGTTGGGAAATGTTCGTCGTAAGGTATAAGCCAAGCACATTCACCACCTAATACTACCAGTTCATATTCGGTAATCACAATACCTGGCAAGTCAATAATTTCTACAAGTCCTAAAATAAATATTATATGCATTCATGATTCATTATAATTGAATATTTCTACAATAAAAGTATACATATAATTTTAGTTTAGGCTAATAAGTGATAATAACCATATAAGATTTGATTTAAAGTAAAATAATATTAAACTCATTAATTACCATCATCTGTGATGATTGTCGCACACTCACAGAACACAACATGAATAATTGGTAAGTGCAGTTCATTTTTGTAAAGAATATTGTTGACGTATAGGTAAGAATTAGTGTTTGGGGAAGAAACTAATACCTCTCGCTGTCCAAATGGTTTAATCCCTGAAACAGTGGTGAAAGGTGGAATAGAATAATTGGTATTCAATATTTTAATAATCACATACTTTCTAAAAATGCAATTAATCGTAAAGTGATATGTGACACATAGAGAACAAATGTATATTTGATGTCTCTTTCTGGTTGACTGACACATATGGCTAGACCAACATTCCAAGGAAGAGAAGCTATGGATTTGACAAGGCTCAACCGATGTCTAGACACTTTTTGTAAGCTATACAAAATTATAATTTAATAAAGCATAGGAATAACATATTAATCAATTTTTCAACTGCTTACAGTTCGTCTGGTTGGCCAATGAATTTAAATACATATAACGATTTGTTGGATATGATCACACACCCATCAAGTCGGTGATCTGGGCTTGTCATTATACAATTACACTGTTAAGTAAAAAAAATTGTAGCTTCAATTAAAAAAATATTTTAAAATAAATTTGATTATACAACATACTCGGAAAACAAGTACAAATTCTTCATTATCCCCAAAAAATTTATGTTGAACATATGATTTTAACCTTGGGTCAATTGATACAAAATCATCATAAGAGAACTTAATAGGCACATCTACTACTGATGGAATCCTAGAATCGATGCTACTTCCTGTTTCATAATGCAAACAATATACATACTTGAAATGTATTCAGTAGACAAGTATATCATGTTTAGTTGTTAATACAGTACCTCTCATTGTTGATGAACTGTTGTTACGTTGTTTTCGACTTTCATAAGCAGTACACACACTATCTGTCATTGATCCTAATATTAATATTAATATTAATTCAATTAAAATGCAACAAAAACCGCAGTAAATACAAATGTAAAAGATAAATTTTTGAGGCGTTAAAAATGGAATTGGTTAATGTTAGTTATTTTATTAAGATTTGTACTTATTTATGATAAAATAACTCAGCTATTAGAAATATCTAATTATTATATTAACTTGAATTAAATTTCATATTTCATAAATATCCAAACAAAATATTTGTAAAGTATACTTATAATAAATTAAGGACATTTGGCTAAAATTCTAGTATATTTACATAAACAATTATATTTTAAAAAAACAACATGGCATAAGTAACAAAACTATGATCAACTTTGATATATTATTAAAATTAAGTATTATGTAGTAAGACATTTTTCAATTAAATTAAATTTTTTAACATTGATGACGATACTCACCAATTCACCATGCCAAATTTATACAATATTCAAAATAAGACTATGACCAAAATTGGCACATAACTGCACTGTAGACTACATTTTATTATATTTACGTTATGAACAAATGAACAAAACCGAGCAACACATACTACCTATTACACATAATTTATATTATTATTATAAATTATAGAGAGAATTAAATAAAGACATTAATAAGGAGAATCAAATAACTGACTCGACGCATAAGATGGATACAACATGCGGAATAGGTCTTTGTAGTCTTAAGCAGTGGAGTAGTGGTTTTCGTCATTTTCTTATTCCCAACAGAGTAAAAATATTAATGTTATAGTCTCTAATTCTATGATTTAAATACTAACCTGAAGAGCTACTTTCAGTTAACGCAGTCCGAACATCAATAGTCAGCTGAGGTTTTTCGGGTTTAGTTTCTGCACTACAATACAAATGCAATTGAAATTAAAATACAAATAAAACAATCATTAAATACGCATAAACTGGGATCTTTACTAAGTCTTTACTAAATATTCTATCAGTTCTCCCATAACAGTGGAAAAATTAAAAATTAAAAGTAAGGAATAAAAAATAAAAACTGAAAAAATTTGAAATGAGCAAATTTTTAAAAGGCTGGTGTAAAAATATTCAAATAAAAAGGTAACATGTCTCATACCCTGCCTAAGATATCAAAATATTAGAGCAAGAATTTTTGTACACTAAAAAATTAAAAAATATTCAGTTAAATATGTCCTAAAAAATAAAAAATTGCAAGCCCATGTTGCTCAATAAAATTACGTTTTTTCTTTAGATATTTTATTTATATAATATTATTATTTATTAAGTTAGTACATCAATTAAATATTCCATAAAAATAAAATTACATGCAAAAAATTAATTTTTCTTTAAATATTTTCTTTATTTTAATTTATTATAATTTATTTTACTTAATTTTACTTAATTCAATTTTCTATATACCTATACGTAAAAAAAGAACAATAATACAGTCTGTATTGATCTCATTCTTCATTCAAATTTAATACAATTGTTGATTTAGATTTACGAAAAATATTTAATGAAGTGATTGATTTTTGAAAAATACCAAGATTTCAAATTATGCTCTTATAATCAAAAATACGTCTTTAAATCAAAATATGTCAAAATATGCAAAAATTTGGGTTTAAAACATTCGAGTATTTAGATCACAAACCTTGTGAAACATGTTGTGTACTTACTAAGCATACAATTAAGTTAACTAAAAAAATATGCATGAAAGTCCTTGCTCTACTAATAATGAATTATCCATTTTTTTAAAAAAACATTTATGCATACATTATTTTTTTCTATACATTATATATTATGGTCAAGAAGGCTTTATTAAATTATTGTTTTTGATAATCATTAAAGTACATCATAGTATGATGGGAGAGTTTTCATGGCATTGTCGCATATTGTCTAATCAGATATTTTTAAAAATCAATAAGGTTTGCCCAAAATTTAAATTAACCAGATTAGTTTGTCCAAAATAATGAAAAATATCAAAACTAGTTATCTGGATAACAAAATGTATGGTATCTATTAGCAAAAAATAACATAATCTGAAAGAATATTAAATTGGAACACTATGCTGAAGTGAAAGATTATAAGTGTCTTTAATTTTCCTGTTGGTTTGTTTCTTTTATATGTTAATAATCTTAATAACTTTTTTATGTTATAAACAGGTTTTTGTTTACTTTTAATCATTTGGATTTTTTCAAGTGATTTAAATAATATACATATGTACAGTATAATAAATGAACAATTGACATTGCCACTAATAATTCTAAATACACTATCATTAGGTAATCTTAAAACAGAAAAAATCATTTTTCAATTCATTTGTATGCATTGTGAGAAAAAAAAATTGCACTGTGGTGAATATTTTATTTATTCAACCTATACTGCTAATTTAGGGCCACAAAACCTAAAAATATTACATAAATAAAGGACAGTTATACCTTGATATTACTTCTAGAATTTCCACAGATTTCTCACTAGGATTACTTATGACTTCTATATCACTATCATTATTAGAAAATATTCGCTCTTCCGGTTCTTCTGAGCCTTAAAATGTTTAAAATTTGATATTGTTATTAAATACATATAAATTATATTATAGACAAATATATTTTTTTATCTTACTAGATCTTGAATTAATAGGTGTTGAATTATTGGAATTATCTCTTTCGAAAAAATTTTGCTCATCTATTTCTGATAGTTTCTGTAGCTTATTAGAAGTAGATGGAAGAAGTTCTTCCTCTATTTGTACAATGATACAGCTATCACAACTAGGACAACAGTTTTTTCTTTTTTCCTCTAGAAAAAATTTGATTATTATTTCTTGAATAACGATTAAGATAAATATTTAAACAATCACAGCATACATATTACCATTATACAAAATATTTTGTTTATATGATATTAGTCTGTTTTTATTTAAAAAAAATATATTTACAATCTGTTGTTTATAACATAAGGATATAGTAAATTTTACAACAAATAGTAATACATAATACAATTACACTATGTTTGGTGAATAATATTAGGTCAGCTATTATTTAACCGATTCTCCAATAATAAGAAAAAAAATTGACAAAACATTTTCCTTCAAATATTAAATATTCAACCGATATTTTAGAATTATTTGATATTTTATTGTGATATCCATCAGTGTAACTAGAGATGAGATGTGAGGGATGTTAAAATGATGTACTTATATATTTATAAGCATTAAGTACATTAAGGATATAATAAAAAAAAAAATTAGTTGCATTTTTTTTTCTTTAAATTAATTATACTTACTAAGAACACTTCTATTACTTTCTTGACAAAATATTGTTGTACATTTTATACATTTAAATACTAATTGGTTCATTTCACTTAAAGTCCTTGACTCTAACTCCATACTAATAATATTTAAAAATTCCTGAAATTTTAAATAAATAAATAAATAAATAAATAGATCAAAAATTATAAAATGTATTACATGATAAATTCTATAATTTAACTTAAACAACAAGAACCCATCTCAAACAAATCATGTTTTTGAGTAATGGATTATAGATGTAAATAATAATACTTAACATAATTAATTATATAATCTAATGCAAAAATGTAATGAATTTAAATCGAAAAAAATTGTTTCTAAGTAAATGTAAATTTTACTTTTGAGATATACAGTACTCTACTAATGTAATTTTCCACTTAAACTTAAGGATAAAAAATCACATCGTTATGCCTTCACAACTAATAATGCTCCTTACCTACTTATAAAACTCAATATTAATGTTATATTATTTCCTGCAAATTTGAGAATTTTCAACAATAACTCTTATACACAAGCCAAACAAACCCAAAAATGAGGCAACACATTCCCTTCTGCCGATAAAATTCTAATTGCCACATATGCAGATGACATAGCAATATTAAGTAAACATGGGGTAATGTTGATGCATCCTCAGCCTTCAATTACAACTTGTTAAAATAGAAAAATGGACATCCAATTGGAAAATTCAAAATCAAAATTAAAGCCAACAAATCCTTTTACCTTGAGCAGCAAATCTCACCTGTCCTTTACTTTGGGAGAACAGAAATTCTAGTTGAAACCCAAATTAAATATTTGGGCTTTATCTTAGATAAACGTCTCACCTGGGGACCACATTTAAAATTATCAAAAAAAAACTTAACAGTAAACTATACTTACTCTACCATATCCTTAAATCTAACCTTTTCCCACACAACAAAATAACTATTTACAAATCAATGTTAAGGCCCATTTGAGCTTATGAAATACAGATATGGGTTTGTGCCAAACTATCACAAACCAAAACAGTTCAAGTATTTCAAATTCAATCCATTACTTTCAGTTTACTAACCTCTGCCCTTTGGAACGTTTCCAACAACTGACTCCAAACAAACTTAACATTGAAATCATCAAAACAGCTACATTTAACCAGCATAAAAAATTCTACATACTACTAGCCACTCATATCAACCTACTTATAGCCATTCAAGGTAGAGAAAACATTCCAGAAAATCCCCTAGTCGGTTAAAAATGCAGGGATTTATTCTTCTTCTTATATTGTATTGGTTCATTGTACAAATTCTGCAGATGTTAAATGTTTGATAAAAATACAAATAAAAATAAAACCAGTATAAAACAAAAAAAACAAGACATAACAATAATAAACTATTTACTTAAAAAAACTAAAAACTAGTAAATATAAAGAATCATTATTTAATTCACATAACTTGAAAGTCTGTTATTGCAAATTATTTAATAATTGAGCTTACTTTTGCATCATCTTCACTCATTGTATATATTCTTTGATTTAGGTTTTTTCGAGCGGTCATAAAGTTTAACTGCAGTTTAATAGGATCAAAACCAATTTTGACACAACTTTCAATGGAATCTAGGCTCCAGGTAGCAAGCAAACGACCATCAACAGAATGTCTTTCTTTTAATTTTCTATACCAAATTGAAAAAATTATTGTTAAAAACATTATATATATTTTATTTTTTTGTTTTAGTTTTATAATATAAATTTATTATTTTCTACAGAATAGATTGTTAATATATAGAAACAAAAATAACATTATTATACCTAACTAAATATGAGTATTATAGTATGTGGTCTGCCAATGTTTTGTGTTTTATTATAGCTAGGATAACTAAATTTTTATGGTTGTCATATTACTGAATTAATTATTTTAAACTGCTTAATACATTTCTCTTTATATCTTCTTCTTAATGTTATAAAACCAATTCCATGGTTTACTCTAAGGCAGTGTTTCCCCCCTTTTTTGTTATGATGACCCACAAATTTACTCTTTGTTTGGTACGCAACTCCCCCACCCAAACAAAAATAAAAAATCAAGTATACCATATTAAAGTATTATAAAAAACAATTTTTATTAAAATTAATTTTATTATTTGATATTAATACATTAAATAATGAATACCTATTTCTGTTATATTGTTTTTAAATTATAATGTATTTCATACATTATGTATATTTTGAAGTTAAAAAATATAAACAATTTGATATAATATGATGATATTATAATCGACAACCGTAGTAAAATAATACAAGTTAATAAAAATAAAATTATATCCAACAACAGTAGCGGCTTAGCCAAATGAGAGAGGCAGCAATATTGCCGACTGGGCCCCCTTAAATAGTTAGTTGAATAAATATTTTCAAGGCCCCATGTCTTCCTAATGGCACCTAAATGGAGAGACACTTTTTTATTTAGCCAACCAAGTAGTGTGTGCTAAGTCTGCCACTGTCTAATAATACTAATTATACATCCAAGGCTGGTTTTAAGGGGAGGACACTCTTTGGGGGTAAACAATTATCTCATATAGAATGAACAAAAAATTTAATTTATCTTTATGAAGAGAACTTTAATCTTAAAGTATATGTGCTGAATAAATAACAATGATATTGATATTTTAGTTTAAAATTTTAATATTATTCATGTAATCTTATGTGAGTGTGACTCACTGATATTTTAACTAAAATTTAAAAATGTTAATTTAATGAAATAATCAGTTTTTTATTGTTGGTGTATATAATAAGTATATCGTTCTATTTCTATTGTTTTATTGTGTATGTGTTTGATTTTTGGTTGGAAGATTATAATTTATTAAAAAGCAAGTTTATTTAGTTTATAGATCATAAGTTGTTGCAAATTGCAATTGCGTATTGTACTTACTAAAATACATTTAAAATTAGTGGTTAGTTTTGTTGGCATTCAACCTCTTAAGTTTCCACAATTTCCACTATTGGTTTGTGTACAGTTTTATTAGATTCTTCATATAACTATCAGAAATTATATTTAATGATAAATGTCGCCAAACTACAGTTCGGCGCTGTCATCATTTATTATCTTCCCCTCAGAAGTATTTATGTTTTAAATGTTCAAATTTAAATTACCTTAATTTCCACTTATTTGGCCAAGGAAGAGAAACATCAATTTATTAATTCTTTTTATGCCCTCTTATTAAAAAAAAGTTTTAGCATCATCACTGGCATCATCATTACTATACTAATTTACTATGACATAAAAATGTACCTATTAAAAATGGGCATCATGAATTTTGAGCTCGGGGGTGCAAATTGTCTAAATACTGCCCAGTATACTTCACATTACTATTATAATTAGGTATAGAGACATCAGATAAAATATAACACAACAATTTTTAATCAATTTACGAATACAATTTTTTTCATTTTTCTTTTTATAACCAAAGTTTTCTAATTAGTTATTACAAACATCACGACCCATCAAAAATATTTCTAGACCTATAGGTTGGGAAACATTGGTCTAAAGTACAGTTGAGAAAATGTTGCACAGTTGAAAATCATTTTTTCCGCTTTTGGAAAATTATGTATTTTCTATTAATCATCAAATTATATAATTATACAAAATCATGTTTTTTTTATTGGAATTATTATGAGACATTTATATAATTATAAATTTATATAGGCATACATATTTTATTTTAGGTCTAGACGTGGAGTATAAGAAATTAAATGAAAAAAAAGAGGTGGAAGAGGGATAATGTTAAGTTGGTACAAATATCAACTAAGAATAGAGGACTAATAGAGTTAAATATTACAAAAATCGATTAAAAAAAGGTATAGGTTAGAAATTTTAGATATAAAGAATAAGGTGCATATGATTATAATATGTTATAATATAACACTTACAATTACATAATACTGTATATTTTCTGAGAGTGTTGAGATATATTAAGGAGAGTAATTTTTCAAAAGAAATTTTTTCTTTATATACACATAATATGCATACACTACATGCAATGGATGTAGAAAATCTGTAATTTTTTTCATCTAATCTATCATACACTTTGACATATAGGAAGATTCAACATATGCAAATCTGACATACCAAAGTAAATTAACAAGTAAATCTAATGCTTAATGATCAGAACTGAAAACAACTTTAATATATAGAAACTTTAAGATAGCTTAATTCCATTGTAAATGATTTTTTTTTTCTTTAATCTATAAAATTGTTGGTAATGGATACTTAATTTCTTTATTTTATTTTGATTACTTCATTTATATTTTAATAATTATTTATTTGGTGTAAAATTACTGAATTTATTCAAGTATGTATTGTAGAACAGTAGACCACATACTTAACTTAAACTATTATTATTATTATTATGGTGGATTGCATATTAGAAGATAAGCAAATTTTTAAAATATTACGTAATAATAATTATGGTTTTATACATCATACTATATATTATACAACATATTTAAAGCAAACAAGTGACAGTTATATCTGAAGTTCTACTGGGCCGATTTTCACAATTTTTTTTTTAAACGAAAGTACTCGGTGTGTAGATGAGCCAGAGAAAAGTCCAAAAAGTTAATTATTTTAATAGTAATTAGAAGTATAAAGTTTGTTGTATTATTTACACCTATATATAGGCGGCGGCCCTAGGGTTTCCATAGCTACCTGTAAGGCTGTAACCTGGCCTTTTTATATCGACTTGTAGATATGAATTGTTCCGAAAAGTTGATCAACAAAAATTATCTCGCACACATAATACAACTACAGAGCAGTGCTGTAATATTGTGTCTTCGTCCGTTTTTTTTTTGTATCTATTGTTTATTTGTGTTTCTTATGACAGTTATACATCTTATTTTTTCTAACCCAAGTACTCGGAGCCATCAAAAGAGTAACGCCCAAAAAAATAATTATTTAAATAGTTATTAGAAGTGTAAAGTTAACGACAAGTTTTACCAGTTGTCTCACATGGATCTAGACAGCTTACAATACAAAACTGTATAAAATATTCTCCGATTTGGCCAAATTTTAAAATTCTTAAACTCTTTAGAAATAGGCGAGTACACCAAAGTGAAATTGAATTTTACAAGTTTTTTTTTTATTGAACTTAAGCCCGGCGACTAGGTCCATTAGCTGTTGTAGGGGTCATAAACTGTGGCAGGGGGTAAGGTTGGTTGGTTGGTTTTTGTTTTTTTTTTTTTACGATTGTTACGGTAGATAGCAAACACGTGTATGTATGGCAAGGTTTTTTACTACTATGAACCCGGGTGGTCACCCATCCGGGAATTAGTAGCTGTGGCCGTTGCTTACTCCCAGTCGCATTCCGCGACTGGTAGCAGCCAACTCGCCACGCCGAGCCACTTACAAGTTTTTGTTACATATTGGAAATTGCAAATACCCACTAATAAATCTTTATTCGGACGAATATTCAATTGAAATAAAACCATCGCTATTATCAAGTAATATAATAAAAGACGTTTTTGAAGATATTATTTTTAGTTTAGAAAATGTGTCTACTTTTTCACAATTTGCTATTCTTACATCTAAAAATGAACATTGTGATGAGATGAATAATGCAATTGTCACTATGTTGCCAGGGCCAGGAAAAAGGTATTTAAGTTTAAGTATAGTGTCAAAAGAATGTGACGATTTTTTGTTTCCTACAGAATTTTTAGATAGTTTACATTTAAGTGGTTTACCTACAATACAGTTTGGTACTAAAGAAAGGTGCTATTGTAATACCCTTGAGAAATTTAAATGTAATCTCCAATCTAATGAATGGCACAAGATTTATAGTACGAAATATGTACGATCATTCTTTAGACTTGGAATCTATAACTGGTCCCTTGACTGGTCAGCGTATTTTATAGCCTATAATTGATTTAACCCCGACAGTTTCTACTCTTCCCTTTTCATTTACCAGACGTCAATTTTCGAATAGCTTTTGCACAGGGTAAAACATTGGATAAAGTAGGTTTATATTTACCCCAACCTGTGTTTAGTCATGGACCATTGTCAACTTTGTGTTACCATGTCCAGAGTTAGATCTTTAGAAAAGTAAAAAATCCAAATAATACCAAACAACAAAAAAAATACAATGAATATAGTTAATAAACAAATTCCATAATAATAATAAACAAATTTGTTGAAATTCATTTGTTTATAGTGTTTATACATTTCTTTTGTTTTGGGTGAAGTATGTATCATTTTCCCATTCATAAAATAAAAATATATCTTGCGTATACCTATCTATAGTATCTATAAATGTAATTAAAGCTTAAAAAATTAAATTATTTTCCATTTTATGTTTTTTATTAATTGCATACTATTCTAACGATGTATACATGATACATCCTTTATATTTATTTATATATACACAATTATTATTCAACTATTTGATTTTTTTATTGTAACCCGGCAACGACGGGTATTTTAGCTAGTATAATAATAATTGTATGACAAATAATAAAAAATCTATTATTTAATTAAAATACTGATAACTGACCTTTCAGTTAAACATAATAAAATATTGGAATATTCGTTTGTTTTCATATCAATATTTTGAGCTCGCCAATAATTTTCTAAAAAAACAAAATATATACTTAGTGTTTACAAACTGATGATAGAGACATCAATTGGTTGATGCTGACCTGATAATTTTAAAGGTTCTTCGTTTTTGTTTAACGTGTTACAATCTAGATTTGAGTCATCATTTATTGTTTGGATAACTATTTCTGGCTCTATATCTATTTCTAATCGAGATTCATTTAATAATATAATATCCTCCTTTTTATCTGTAAGATCATTAGATTTTGAATTACTGTCTTCAATAATTTGTTCAACCTATAAAAAATATAAAGAAATAATTTAACTGTATTATTCATATTATATAAAAAAGAACTTTAAAAATAAAATCTGTACAAGAACTTCTTCAGAAAAGGATTCATTTTCTGACTGCTGTTTGATACCCAAAATATCTTGAACATAACTTCCAGCATGACTATGTAACCAGTTATCTTCTCCAAACATTTCCCGTACATTTTCAATTTTTTTTTTGGTAGATAAATGTTCCGACTTTAGGATTTCTAAAATTATAAAAAAATGTATGTAATTACATATACACTATATGTTAAAATTAAATCAACCTTTTTTTAAAGTTGCTGGTACGACGGGAGTTTGAATAATGCAACTTTTTTCCCATTTGTGGTCTTCAATAACTGGAGACCTTATTTTTTTGGCTTTAACACTTGCTATAAAAATTGCAAATGAATGATGTTATAATAAAGTTAGCATTGAATTCATTAACTCATAATGGTTTTTTTTATAAATTAATAATTTACTAGGAGGTTGTTGATAATGTAAAAATGACAGATCTAACGATCTGGAAGACTGTCCAACAAATTGTTTTTCTGATTTTGAAAGAAGCCGATTATCAAGTTCAAACTGTAATAGCAGGTTAATAAAAAAGATATAGTAAACAGACCTTTTAATTTATACTTATATTTTTTAATTTCTTACAAGTTCAACAGCTGCATTTTCATGAAGAAATCCACAAGTTATTTCTCTATGGTTTCTTATGTAAGTTACAGGATTATTGTTTAAATTTAAATATTTTAAAAAAGCCATATCACCTACTGCTGATATTGATTCATGATGAATAATCATGTTATTTGACAAATCTAATACTTTTAAATTTGTCAATTTAGATAAACCTAAAAACAAATGAAAGTAAATTAAATGATAAGATATACAAATTTTTATTTATTTGAAATATGTCAAAAAAAAGTATTTAAGTAAACAAAAATACATAAAAGAAATCAAATTCATTGCCAAATAGTAGTTAGTAAGGTTTGGTATAGGTACAAGATGGAATCTGCTGTTGATTTTCGTGATCTACAATGTTTAGTGATCTGCTAATTAAAACAAATTTAATTATTTAGGTAATTTTGTATGAAAACTAATATATGATAGGGCCAGCAAATGGATACACATGATAAAAGTCGGTGCACGGGTTTCGACAAATTAAAAATCTGGGAAAACACAATATAGACAATAATATGTTAATATAAGAGTCAGACAATAGTTAAACTAAATAAAATATAAATTGCAAAATATTTAATATAATAATTAATAAAAAAAAAAATAATTGTTATGATTATTGTTAAAAAGTAGCATACTACTGGATGTTTTTTCTCAGTAAGGAAAAAATGAGGAATCGTGGATATGTTTTTGGGTGTTGTGATATGGAAAAATATCTAGTAGCGTGCTACATTTTGTTAGGAACAATGAATTTCTATAGCAATAAGCAAAGTATCAGTTAGAAAAAAAAGTTGTATCCAGCCCAAAAACATATCTATGTTAAAATGTATTCCATAATTACCATATGATAAAATATATATAATAATACAAAAATCAAAACCGGTTACTTCCAGTATAAGAAAAATATCTTTAACATTTTTTTTAATGTATAAATAATTATAGGTACAATACGCCAAGAGACTGTGAACACTTGTTAGACAGAAAATACAAAAATAAAGAAATCATAATAGAAACTGGTAGATCACACCTTGTACCAATGCATAAAGTTATACTGAACTCATTAAAGTATTTAAAAAAAAAATAACAGATGCATTTGAAATAGAAATTCCAAATCTTATAATAGATATAGTAAATAGTTATTTAAGTTTGTCCATAGGGAGGCACATTCAAGTTTTTAACTAATAATTTATAAATATATAGTTACCTGTTAAATTATTTATGCAATTATAACTCAATATTAATACAGTTAAATTTCTAGCTCCATAATCACTTAATATTGGTACTTGAGTCAGTCTATTTATGCTTAAATTTAAAATGTCTAAACATTCTAGTTTTTCAATATTTTAGACTTCAGTTAGTAAGTTTCTAGGGGCTTCTAAGTATGTGAGATAAGGAGCTAATAATATTGACCTATCTAATGTCTTGAGATGGCTACCCCTAAGTGCTAAATATTTGAGGTTAGCCCATTTTTTATTTAACAATATGGCTAAAGATTTTAATGAGCCATATATAATTAGAACTTCAATTTTTTCATAATTCAAACCTATCAACCATTCTATATCTATATCATAAAGTTCTAAATAAACTAGACTATGAAAAGGGGAAAGTTCGATAGAATGATTGAGATCAAAGTTAGATGATTTTAGTAATTTTAACTTGGCAACTTTTTTTAGAATTTCAGATAAATAGTGATGATTTAAAATATGATCATTGTGAAGTGATGGTAATACTCTTGTGTTAATAGTATGGAGAATTTCTGTATTAAGAGTTAATTTTTCACGACTAGTGACAAAATATTCTCCTTTGTGTTTTAATTGTTGAATCAACTTATTAACGGCTTCCATTACTGAAAATAAAAATTGTTAAAATATTACCGATGGAATAATATTGACAGTGCATAAAATATATGCTATAAACAATATATGTACTTTTCCATTATCCCTACTACTTGTGACTACCACGACCACTCAATTCTATTATCTCGACTACTAAAGTAATAACCAGATAGTTCTATATTTTAGTACATAAAACACATGAATTGCCATTTATATAATAATGTATATTAGTACAACGTCATGCTTTTCACAAAATTTAACGGAGGTCAATTCTGCACTCCAACAATATATAAATTGGAGTATTGTTAAAAAAGACAGACGACTATTTTTAAACCAATTACCCATACGCATATTGGTTTTATACTGGTACGTTTTGGCGTTGCATTTCTAAAATATTTCTTTTTGGCAGATGTATAATTTTTTTTTATGACCGTTTTTACATTCAGTCCATTCAGGGTGCCCCAGAAGTAAACACTTCTCTTGAAAAAATTCAATCGCATATTTTTCACTGTTCGGTAAATTCCACAGATTCATAATTATTTTAAAATTAATAAATACAACAACAGAAATACAACAACTCTCGGCAACAGGTAATCCAACAGATCATAGTCGTAGCATCGGCGTGGTAGTCAAGATAACAGAATAGAGACTCGCGGTAGTAGGGATAACAGAAAATTACCACGATATATTTTTTTACATTCTAATTAAAAGTTAGTTAAATACAATTTAAAAAAAACATTTTATTTCATTTATGTAAATTGTAAGCAATTATTGTATTGTTGTATAAGTATGATTACGAAAGTAATGTACCAAAATATTGTTAGGCATTTCTGTATTTTACCATTTACACTTTCCTTTTTAAATTTTATATGTTCACAAAATATTAATTATTGGTTTAATATTCAGTAGGCATCCATTAACATTTTTTTTTTTTTTTATTAAATAGCTACTTCGGATATAAAATTAAAAATATTTAATGACATTCAATAAAATTACTCTGATAAATAATAATGAAAAATACATTGTCTTACAAACAGTATTGCTATACACATTTCTAAGTTCAATTTAAATGATAACATTAATTATTTTGTGTTTCAAACAAAAATATTAACAATTGAGTGAAATATCAATAAAATAAAAACATTAGTATATACATATATATATTTTTAAATCTGATGACACTTAGAAAGACTGAATTTAGTTTAACTGTTTTTTTATACAGTTTTTATTAAATAAACAATGTAAAAAAGTTGCACTGTTATTTTAAATTATAATAATTTAACTTTAGTACCCATATATTATAAATATATTACATGTACCTATAACTATTAGTACTAGCAATAAATAATGATTTATATTAATACACTGAAACACTATTTACTATTGTTTAGACAAAAGGTCATTCATCTGTAACTGTGTTTGAGACTATATTAAAATAATTGTGCATATTTTGCTTCTGAAACATTTTATATTGGATTGATATTCAGATCAGACCAAGTGTATAAAAATCTGATATTATTTTATTATTTATCTAATATTCAGAAGAAACTATTTATGGATCTATAACTGATACCTAATAAACTTAGGTATTTGCTGGAATTTAAAATAATACTGTAGTAACCAAAAAAATTATATGATATGAAACATAATATAGGTACTCTTTTAGTTTTAAATATAATAGATATTATAGACAGGTATTTAAATAACAGTTATTTTGACTATTTTCTATAATATGTAATAATACAACAAATATCATATACCTACTTAAAAATATTTACATATTTTTTTTCCCAGGTAAGAAACAATAGTTAGAAATCTGAATACTTATAAATTATAATTTTATCATTATTAGGTACAATTGGAACTTGGTAAATATTAACTTCATTAAAAGATAATGTATACATTAAATAATCTAATAATAAACCTCACATACCTAAGAAAACAATATGAAAACTAAATTAATAACAACAAAACAAATAAAATATGGTACATACTCAGAAACTGATCCCAATCATTAACAACAAAGAGCTTTTGCTTTTGAGAGCTTGGATGGTCACTTGGTCTTTATATCATTAATTGAACAAAAATTAAATTACTTGTAATTCTATCATGTTAACAAAAAGTTAATTAACAACACACAATTGTTAAGCCAATACCTAACTGTAATGAACATAAAAGAAACATAATTTCTAATAATTGCAATAAATATAATAGGTAGTTTGAAAAGGTACCTATTTAGGTATGTGTTAATGTGTATACTGAAAAACAACAGTGATTTGATTTTGATTAACTCTCGAATTAAAAATAAAAAGTTCAAAGCCTCAAAGGTTGAAAACTGATAAGATAATAACACATCGAAGTGATAAGAAACAGGTGTCGTATCTTGGCGGCGCACTGCGTAAGTTATAACCATAATATAACCACAGAATTCTGTGATATAACCATAGTTCCCATAGTTACAACCACCAACCAAGGCGAAGATATAATATTTCCGAGATCGTGGTTACAACTTACAAGTTACAACTATGCTTGGATCATAATATTATAAATAAAAATATTGAAATAAACAGTACAATACACATTAATTATTATTGATTATTGAGTTATTACTCCATTATTAGCTATTGCGTTGTAATGCATACAACCATTGAACAAAACTTCATTTTTTTTAATGGCAACCCCTATTTTGAGTATAATATTCGGATTGATCGTTTTTTTCAAGTAATTTTGATGGATTAATTTGTATTCTAAACTCAAAATTGCTAAATTAGAGCTAGGTATATAATTTAAAAAATAAATAAATAAATGTACTAAATTTGATTTTTTTAACTGTACGTATTTTTCCTTCTAAAAACGATTTTAGTGATTTTAGTAGATAATATCATTAATAATTATACAGCCGACTTGCGTCCCCAAAACGGGACGCAAGTTACCGGTTAAATTTACTACCTGAAAAATATACCTTCTTTTGGGAGTTTGGGACGCAAGTAACATGCAGCCCTAAAAACACCATGGTTACTTAATTCATAAAAGTAATTTATTTATTACTTTAATCAAAACAAGTTAGATTGTATTATTGCATTTATAAGGAAAAATACGTACAGTTAAAAAAATAAATAAAATGTAGTAAATTTAATTAATTTATTTCTATATCGCCTATCTCTAATTTTGCCAATTTCGAGTTTAGAGTTCAAGTTGATACATCAAAATTACTTGAAAAAAGGATCTATCCGAAAATTGTATTCATAATAGGGGTTATCATAAAAAAAAAATGAAATTGTATTGACCATGCCCAAAATACATGAGTTAAAAAATTGTAGATCGTAGACATTTATGATCCATTAGTCATTAGTCTAATTCAATGTACCTCAGACAGATTTGAAAATTGTTTACAGGGTAAGGAGAAATAAAGTATAGGTATTCTGTTTTTGCGGACACTCGGTATAGTTAGGTAGGTATTTATAAATGATAGAAACAAGTTTGTAAACAAAACCATAACCTACGCCCTACAATGACTGAGAAGTTTTTTATTCGTAACTAGTTAATAATAATTTATTAAGAAAATTACTTATACTAACAATAGGTACCTACCAACTAAATAAATATAGAATTTTAGACACTTATTATTTATTACTTATACACAAAGACACAGAGTACATATAATACACATTTTAAATAAGTGACTGTATAGGTACCTATAAACCTATTTATAATTTAATTACTTAAATCACTTTTTGAAATATTGATTTAAATACCTACCTACCTCAATTATACACACATTTGTTACAACTAATACCCAATAACTGTGTATATAAAACATTAATAAGGTAATACGTACTTTGATGAACAATATTTAATTAAATAACATGTATAAAGTATATTAAAAAAATGCATTGTTGTAGAAAAAGTACTATATATCTTACATTGTATAGTTGAGTTGATCTTAAGTGTCCTCTATTGTCGGGGTAATATTCAATATTTTATTCAAAATTGGACTTAACTATCAACAATTAATCCATGGGCAGCACCCATTTCGCCGAGCATATGTTTGGACACATAAAATAATAACTATACGGAATTATGACAAACTATTGCTTTTATTATTGTGGTGCTCACGACAATGTCATGTTCTTTTCCTTCATTAAACACACATACACAGAGACATGCATACACATTACATACATGCACGTAGCACATCTCCACATGTCATAATATAAATATATTCTATCAATTATTATATATAGTTATAAATATTATCTAAGTTTATGCAGATTCTAGGAAAACAATAATTTAGTGTTTTAGGCAAAATATAAAATATAGACGTGTAAATAATCAATTTCAAGTACTTTTTTAGAAAATATACCGGGATATTGTAAATATAGAAGTATTTTTTTTCTAATACATAGGAACTATAACTCGACTTTCAACTAAATTTGAAATAATAAGACTGAGCTATATTTAAAAAAAAAACCATGTCAGTAGTGACAAGAATTAATCAATTACGTAATACATATTTAGTGTAAGGCGGGCGCACACCAATACAGTGGAAAATATCGGCCACGGCCCATTGCACTGACCTAGCCTATTTTGTACTGCAACCGATCTGTGCCCGGGCTAAGATTTATAAATAGGGAAACCAGTTTTTCTTCCCATATTTCACTCATTATCCATTGACCTTACAATTCCAGTTACAATTAAGGTATTATAAAGACTAACGAGATTATATGGAATAACATTAAAATATCTGCCAAAAGTTTAGTACAAATTTTTATTTTTGAAAAGTTAAGTAATATAAATAACTTACTTTCTTAAATATTTTTAAACATGGGTATATATATTATATACGTAATGATAACAATTTCAATTAGGTTGTCATGGGTGAAATACAGAGGTTTAAATTTACTGTATGTGCAAAACAGAAAAAATTGTTACTAACCACACTGTGGGTTTCTCATCAATTTCCACTAATATTTTAACTTTTTGTAGTAGACACTAGTTGAAGTAGGAAGGACATTTTAAATTTTTAACATCAAAACTCAAGATGTTAAACACATATGTATCACTTTAGGACTTGTAGCAAACAAGGATGCTAGTAATTATTTCAAGATAATTTAGAAAACCAATAGACAAAATGACATGTATAATAAATTACAAACATTTATTTTTCAAATATTTTTAGAGAGAATTTAATAAAATTATAATCCTAATATTTTTGCCTATAAGACAAGTTTTGATACTTAGGAATGTCTAAAAAAAATTCCATATACGTAAATAATTATCAAATAAATACATTTAATTATATTCTCTTTTCATTCAGTCAGTATAAAAAATTATAAATCAAAAGCAGACATGCTATGATCAAGGAATGCTTTGAGCTGTAAATAACTTACTGGAATGTAGGCCTAATGCATCGGATTTTTTTTTATAATTTTGATTCTTATTTAAATAAAAAATACAGGAAAAAATAAAAAATACAGTTTTTTTAGGAAAATAAATATAAAAGTATTTAGAAGCACTTTCTGTGCACAATGGATGGGCCTGATTCGTCGTACTCCTGTTTGGAGATCCACATCTGTTGGAAGGTAGACAGAGAAGCCAAGATAGATCCTCCAATCCATACTGAGTATTTTCGCTCAGGTGGAGCAATTATCTTGATTTTCATTGTGGATGGAGCCAAAGCAGTAATTTCTTTCTGCATTCTGTCGGCAATACCAGGGTACATGGTGGTACCTCCAGACAATACAGTGTTGGCGTACAAGTCCTTACGAATATCCACATCGCACTTCATGATGGAATTGTATGTAGTCTCATGGATACCGCATGCCTCCATACCCAAGAAGGAAGGTTGGAATAGAGCTTCTGGGCAACGGAATCTAGAAATAAAATATAATTATTAGACATCATTGGAAAACAGAATACAAAATCAATATATTGGGTATAACAACTACCTTTCGTTTCCGATTGTGATGACTTGACCATCGGGCAATTCATAGGATTTCTCCAATGAGCTGGAAGAAGCAGCAGTAGCCATTTCTTGTTCAAAGTCCAAAGCAACATAGCACAATTTCTCTTTGATATCACGAACAATTTCTCGTTCAGCAGTGGTGGTGAAACTGTAACCACGTTCGGTTAAGATTTTCATTAGGTAGTCGGTGAGATCACGGCCAGCAAGATCGAGACGAAGGATAGCATGAGGTAAAGCGTAACCTTCATAGATTGGGACAGTGTGAGATACACCATCACCAGAATCCAAGACGATACCAGTGGTACGACCAGAAGCATACAATGAAAGTACAGCTTGGATAGCAACGTACATAGCAGGGGTGTTGAATGTCTCAAACATGATCTGTAAACGAAACAAGAGGTTAGCAAACTATTACGTATTTTGTGTTTAACAATAATTTATTTTCAAATAGGATAAATATTTACTTGTGTCATCTTTTCACGGTTAGCCTTGGGGTTCAATGGAGCTTCTGTAAGTAACACTGGGTGTTCTTCTGGGGCTACACGCAATTCGTTGTAGAATGTGTGATGCCAAATTTTTTCCATATCGTCCCAGTTGGTAACGATACCGTGTTCAATGGGGTATTTCAAGGTAAGGATACCTCTTTTGGATTGGGCTTCATCTCCTACATAGCTGTCTTTTTGTCCCATACCGACCATGACTCCCTAATAATAAAAATAAGAAGTTAAATATTTGAATGACATAACTTGAAAATTATAATATTTACCTGATGACGGGGACGTCCAACGATAGATGGGAACACAGCACGAGGTGCGTCATCTCCGGCAAAACCGGCTTTGCACATACCAGATCCATTGTCTACAACCAATGCGGCTACTTCTTCGTCACACATATTGAGTTAGTTTTTAATTTATTTAAACTGTAACAAAAAATTAATACATTTAACTTTTATACATTTATAACTAAGTATAAACATATGAAATTATTTACTAATCAATTATAAAATATTGAAGTCAATAAAGTAACTAATAATGAACCTAATAAATTGATAAGACCATGATCTGTATAACTGAATTACTAATAGAATAAAAAATATGTACCAATAAGAATATTTTCAACCATAAAAATTAGATACTACTAAGTTACCAGTTAAATTCTAGAATCAAAAATGACTACTACTAAAAAAATATTTTATTTAATTATAGTATCATTAAATTATGTTCATTTAATACTGTAATCATTTGCCATATATAATTATGAGAAAAGGAAATTTGAAATAGATTATCATGAATTTATTGACACTTAAAAAAGATATTAAATTTAATTGGTGAATGTTAATACATCCCAATGAATTTAATCTAGTAACTCATAAAACACAAACTTAAGGAGATAATAAAAAAGTAATAAAATTTTAAATTAAATACGATAGGTAGTTAATGGAAATTATATCATATTTTTATTGATCAATTTGAAAAAATAAAATAACGGTTGGAATCTGAAACGATTAATTAATTCGTTTGAAATTTAAGTAAGATGTCACACAAAAATAGTTTATAATCACCACCACGATGTAAGTTTAGAAAAAAAAACAAAAGAATGCAAAAGCCGTATGAAAATAAAATGTAAAAAACCCAACTAGATATAACACACGATAATATTAATCGGACGATGATAATAATAGTACATAATAATAACACGTACCAGAAATAATAGTAGAAATTCCAAGAGTTTGGAACACGGAGAAAATATATAGTTCGAACGACGAAAAATGTGAAAACGAAAAGTTTAAATTCGATTTAAAACTTTTAAAAGTGAAAAAAAATTATTGGCGTACGTCGACAGCGAACGAGTCGATCATCGAACAAAACTGGTCTTGTGAGAGTACCGACACCGGTATAAGTAGCCTTCCTCTCACTCTGGTACGGTCGACGCGATACCCCTTCCCATGGACCCCGCCCTTCGATACCGGCGACTACCACGTAGTCATCGTCGTCGTCATCAACCCCACTTCCTCCCTCCCACCCATTCACCACACCACCATTGACGATAGCAAAAAGGGCTGTTAAACGCAGCACCGGGTGTGTACACGAGAATATATATAACATGGTAACCGGAATATAATATAGTTTGAAAACCGTGAGAAACGACGAGTAGTCAAGTAAAAACTGTTAGGTACTGTTACACTCGCAAGGACACCCTATCCCTTATAATTTGGCATAAATTAATATCGTTAAAATAAATTATTGAAACTAGGTACATGTATTTTCTGTGTGAGTATATTATTAGCCATGTTTACATCCTGACAAATTGGAAATTCTTCATGAATTCTCGAAATACTTGTAGAGTGCACGAAAACGAACGTCTAAATTTACGGTGGATTTTAGATTAGCAATTAAAGTAATATCGTTATCAATGTTAGGCCCGGACTATACGAGGCGTTTTCCGACCGGTATAGCCCAACCCAATTTAAAATTAGAAGTTTGCGTTTTTATCACTTCGGCGTTCGTCCCCAAAACGCAATCCAACCGGTGTTTTCCGCCAAGGATGGAACCGCGGCGGAATACGCCGTGTATAGCCTCGGCCTCATACCAAATTCGTACGCAGAAGAACCTCGGTGGAACTACAGAGGGTCTTAGGCAGAGGTGTTCCCATTAATTTTTTTGAGAGTACACATACTAAATTACTAATGCGTTAAGTACCAAAATACTGCCGTACAGTACCATATATATAAACCCAAATTGTTGTAAAAATATCTTGAGTAAACGGCATACATGTAGTATACACTATGGGAACACCCCTGGTCTTAGTAAGTAAGGGCGTCGACCGGCGAAGGATTTTCTAACTGCTATGGTGATTAGTTTTCCCCCAAAACGCGGTAAAAAAACAAAAACCTAATGCACGAGAAGGAGAAAATTATACAACAATAAATAATCAATTATATTTACCTTTGAAAATGAAATTGACGACCGTTTCGGCTGGCGGAGCTGTTGAAAACGACGAAATCGCGTTTCGGTGGCAGAGCGGTTACGGAAGTTTTTCGTAAAGTGATCGAACGGTCCGGGGCCGGTGTGCATCCTGCCGGACAAATCCATTGCCGTCGATGAGGTGGGGTCGGTAACGGTGCGCGCCGATGGACCGGAGACGCGTGGTGCACAGTGCACGCCGATCGTGGTCCCCTGCCCCGGCTACGGCGCCGCCGTCCGATGGACTCGCCCGATGCACCGCCATTTTCCGCCCGTCCCGCGGCATTACCTTATATGGGCATAAAACGAACAGCACCGCGCGATTGGTCGAGACCCGGCACAAGCCGGCGATCGCTGCCGAACGCATTCCAAACCGCGAACGGTATCAGCAGCCGCCGCCGCCGTTGAGACGTTTTACCCCACCATCACTCCCCTAACTCGTGATCAGAAGTCGCAACCGTCGTTGCGGTAACGCGTAGTGGCGGTGCGGTGCAATGACGTGTCGTCTAGACGCGAATACGCGATAGTGGTGCGCGCGCTCGATTCATTTCAAACAACCTGTAGACTGTACAGCGGACACGCGAGCACCGATGATAATGGCGATTGGCGACGCCCGCCCGTCCGTCCGCCACGTCATCCACGATCCACCGAAGATCCACAGAATTACGATTTTTTTCATCAAACCCATTCGTGCCAATGCATCGAATTTTACTCGCCCGACGATGACTAATAATCCCGCTCGCCGTAGATACCAGTCATTTGTGCGATTCCGTTTAATTCAAACTTTCCTACTTCCCGTATGCGTAATATTTTTGCATAATGCACTGGCACCGCGATAGCGTTTTTCTGGAATTACATGATATTCGGTTTTTTCATCGTCTTCAACGTACGTCTGGTATATAATGTACCATATACCGTATATTGTATGTACTGTAGCCATGTTGTAGCTTAAAGAAAAGTTCTCATTGTGTAAAAATGCATTATTTTAAACTTGAATAACTTCTTTTGTATTGGTGATATCGAAAAAATAAAAACGATGTTGCACACTAAATGTTCTCTTGTTCGTGGTGAGAAAATTTGGTTGCTTAGCTTGGACTATACAACTTGTGTGGTTCTGTTACGAGCTAAACAGTTTTTGCTATGTTGTACGTTTGTAAGACGGAGACAACACATGTGTAGGAGCGTCCTTTTAAATAAGTTATCTAGCTATCTAATAAACAAATTATCGTTACAAAATGTGTTATCAGCCTATTGCATTACAATACTTACCTACATTAATATGGGAATATGCCTCACATATTGTAAGGATTAATTTTTAAGTTAATTAGATTAGAATGGAAAGAATGGTCAGTTTTATGTATAGTAATATATTTTCAAGAAACGTGGCATAACAATAATCCTTCCTACCTTTCAACGTTTTTAGATTTATGTTTGGAGAATATTCTTGCAACCAGAGTGAGGTCGTCACTCCGAATACGTCTAAGTTCAATTTGAGCGTGTATGGATATAATAAGGTCTATAAATACGAGGTGAATAGACGATTTTGTGTTGACAATAAAATGTATAAAAAATTGTAATTATTGTATGTATATTTGTTGAATATTATTATTTTCCGTATTGGTTGTAAATGCGTACAGTATACGGTATACCTGATATAAAGACTTGTAGAACCAGTTTTGCACCTCAATAATGATGACTAAATGGACACGTTTCGAATTTTCATACTTGCACTAGTTGCATTTTACAAAACGAATTTGATTACTAACTATTTATTTTATCCTACTGACTGTTTGTAAGTAAACTGTACAAAGTACCTCATTAATTAAAATGTAAAATTAAATAACGATTTACGCTTATATTTGTAAATTATATTTCCAGTTGATTTTGGTTAAATTGACGAGCAGTTAAATTGAACAATATTATTGAGATTGATAGTTCTACGCACAACTCTTCGAAATATGGATAGAAGCCAGAAAAATGTATTTCCTGTTCACCGTTTGTTTTTATGTGGCTATAACTTGTATATATACTGACATTTTATTGCAGTTATTTAAAAATTCTCAAAATTCTTGACTAGCTTTTAATTGGCTGTATAGCTGTATGCCTGTTTAGGTAAATGCATGCTAAAGGTACAACCATTTCACACACCTAATATATAAAACATTTTAAAATTGTGCGTAAAATATAAACTACTTTCGAAATTAATTTATACATTGTTGCTAAGATAAGTAACTAAATTAATTTATCCAATTGCTACCTATACAATTACCCAATAGTTTTAACCTGTTAACTATTGATAGATACGTCAACATAATTTTACTGTGAATTTTGTTATTTATATTTTTAAATGTTATACATTTACATTTTAATCGTAGGCACTGTTGAATATTAACATTGGAATAAAGTCAGTTTGCTTTATTTAAGAGCGCTTCCTACATAAATATAATTATAATTATGAATGCTAAAAAAATTAATTTCGCGTATTACATAATATCAGAATATATCTTAGTTTTAAGTTTTAATTAGCTTATATTCACGGACCACGGTAGCTCAGTAAAATCCAATTATTGTACAAATAAATTAGTATTATGACGTATATTGTGTACAGTATATTAGCCACTAGGCGGTATATATGAAAATCTTCTTGATTCAAACTTAATAAATTATTTAAAGAATTTTAAATGCAAACCGGTTAATTTTCATGAGTAGTGTTTCAGTATAGTGAAAATAAAGTAGGTACTTATATATATATATATATATATATATATTATACACTACACGGGTACATAATATTTAAGGCAGTCAGATGACGGTCAGTCTATAGAAGATAATATTTTACCTTATTAAAAATAAAATAAAAATACGAACATGTTTAGATGCATTTATACGTGACTTAATATGGTTTATTTTATAATTTATAATTTTATTCTTATGATACAACACACTATTTTAACTTTTCAGTAAAACAAAAATGCTTATACAATTATTACATAACTATACAGGAAGGAGCAAATTGTAACATATTGACTAAATTATGTTTTTTAAGAAAACATTACTGATTGTATGGTTTGTTTCCGTGGTTACCATATAATATAATCTCTGTATTCATATTTCATTTAAGTATTTGACTTTGTCTTCAGAATGATTTCAAACTACATATTGAACTATTAAAACCTGTCTTCTTGCGTATATAATATAGCATATATATCTACTCTATAATTTATAGGTACCAATATTAAATATTTAAAATTCAAATATAGGTACATATAATTATTATCAGTTGCATTAGCTGACATTTTTGCATTGGTATCAAACATCCAAACAATTTTTAAGTACCTATTATCTTTTCTGTCTGTGGGTGTGCGAAAACAAATAAAATTACATATTTATTATTTATATATATTGCCAACTTGCACATGATACATCGACGGATTTAGACAATAGACCATAGCGTTGTACTGCTACTCTATAATTTAAACAAAAGACACAGAAGAAATATACATAGTACATCAATTTATTGTAAAAACGTAAAATATCTGTTAGAAAGAAATTCAACATGTATTGAAGCTTATACATGTTGTGAAAGGCACAGCCCCAGTATAACACATATATATGTTATGAAAATATTGAATTACCTATGATACCATAATATGTTTGTTGTTTATGGTATCTACTAATGAATAATGGTTAATGACAAATTGACTAATACATTTATATTTTACATACAACAATGTATAAATGTGAAGATTGATTTATATTAAAAAACTTAAACTGAAAATCAGGAACTCGCTTTCCTGTAGGTATAATTTAGGTTACGTTAGGGTGTACCTTGTTATTGAATAGGTCACTGAAATGGATGTGTTGAATTTTTAATTCAATGTTAAATCATTGCATGTACCGAAAACGATTTGGATGGTCTGTCAGCCTTTATTACTATAGTATATTTTATTATTTGTACTATGCCTATATTGTATATTGATATACCATACAGTAGATTGAATTATTTTTTTGAAAAAAATAGCATTTATTTTGTTATTAATTATAATAATTGTATTAATCAATACAACATTACAACATATATTGATATTACATTTTGAGTCGATATACCAACTTTGAATTTACCGTAAAATGGTATGAATATATGTGTGGTATTCCGAAATAGGTATTAAAAAAGGCTTAAAGTTGATATAAATATTTTGAAAATGTCATTGTTTACTTATAGAGTATAGGTATAGAAAAAAAAATAACAACAAGCTTGGCGCTAAACTATTTTTTTAGTAATAAATTATGAAGAATGTTTTGTTAAATGTTCAAACTATAATTTTACATAAAAACAAATATTTTATCGTACATATAACGAATAAAATGTCTAATATTTTAAATATCTATAAATTTGCTAAAAAATAACCAATATATTTTGAAAACTATACCATGTCTCATGTCTGTACCAAATGTTAATATGAATATTTATAAATATAAAATGTCTAAAATTAGTTGAGTCCCCAAAACTCTACAAATCCCTACTAGATCCATTTTTCTACCAAAAATCACACTTAACGTTGAAGATTAAATAATTTCGACTGCTTAAAAAAGTGATAACAGAAAAAATTAAAACACATCTTTATAAAATGTGCAATACATTAACTGCTCCGCCCAGAATCAGTAAGGTCTGGTTTGGATTTACTGCTCAACTGTACGTCGGTTATTTATCAATTATCATAATTTAGTACTGCAGTATTTTGCAACTATATATTGATTTTTCTAATCGTATCACAATGGACCAAAAGATGAAAATAGTATATTCAATTATAATAACTGATGTGAGCGAGTGGTGCAAGTGTACAACTATCATGCAAGAGGGTTAGAAGTGCCGATCATCGGAACCCCAATATGGTAATATTATAGCTTACATCAGGGACACAAACTAACAATAGTTTATTTTCGTATTTGATAATAAATGTCACAACAAATATCCAAATCATAATAGTTTGGTATACTTGTGTAAAAAATTTCAAGAAATAAGGTCCAATACTTTAATAGTAAATCATTAATTATAATAGCATGCTCGACACCTACTGTACTGCAGAGCGGTATACCTACTTGACCATCATTTTTTTTTATGTACTGCGAACATGTCCCCGACGACTTATCGCATAGAAAATTCGAAAACAGACGTATCGTGATAAATTTATAATGATAATGTTAACATAATAGTGTATATTAGTGCAATAGTGCCTTAAACTTATGTACCTTTATAATACAATAATATAGGGAACAATGTTTTATGTTTAAAATGACGTGCAGTGACGTATTGGGGGGACACCGCGCCTCCTATATGTGTCACACGCGGTGTTAATAACACAAATAGCTACTTCCGATACCTATATCTCCTATTTTTACTTTACACTGGATAAACCTTGACTGCAGCATTAGGACTTTTAGAGTCCACAGATTTTAGATCCGAATATGGAAACGTCGGATGTATCTCTCAAGTCGTAATGTGCGCGCACACACACACACACACACACACACACACACACACACACACATAAACATGCGTGAGCTCTCGTACAATATTCTATACAAACAGTAGTCGTATATTCATGTCGCATGTACTTATACTGGCTATACCGCAGGTAATAATTCTGTATTCTGTATACACACACGTATAATGTATAATATAATATATTGTACAATTGGCGGAGAATTAACATGGCCGAGGACAAGCGTTTGTTCTACATGAAGTTACTTTTGGAACGAAGAAAACCTTCATGGTATGATTGCGTTACTACCTATATACCTAAGCTCGATCGCCTATACTGCGGACCGACGGTGCAGCACAATGAACTCTGTAACTATATTATATTATAATAATATTATATGTGCAATGAGACGATTTTGTTTGATTGGATTTTTGTTACCTATATATAAGTTATATATGTTTGGACTCGGGGGTTGCTCAAATTGGTTTTCGTACAACAAATAACAATGCAGACTGCTCAATTTAGATGTTTGCTACTGAGTGTGTGTGTGCGTGTGTGCGCGCTCATTTACAGAGAGTTAGGTAGTGTATACACTTTTGTCCTCTTCGTTCCAACATGGATATACGAGATAGACAAATTCAGTGTACTGCAAATACTGAAACTTCATGTAAGTATAGTGATGTATTGTATTGTACATATATTATTTTACACGATATTGGTAAGTACGGAACGCAACTTTTGTGAGTTGCACACAATGTTCGTCTTTATTCGTGAAAACATTTTTAAATTTAAATTTTGACATTAGCACGTTTAATCTAAACTTCAACCTCATGTTCTAAATACTTGCAGACTTAAACATATTACAATTTAAATAATTACACTATAGAATACGTCAATTTATATAAAAGTGACAAATTAAATAACGATGAGTTAATTCATTGTGGTTTTTATTTTGAAATTTAAATAATATTGTTCAATTATCAATAATATAAATATTAAGCTATCATAACATAATACATTAACTGCAGTAGTCTCTGTATGACATGTACATGTTCTACCAAATGACTAAATGAGAAAATAGATTTTTTAAAAATTATTCAATAATAATACATTACGTAATAGCTTATAATTGGTACATAAATATTAAAAAATATGTTTAGATCTTTTTTTTTCTTGTTATCGAGAACCGGAGGGAGGAACTGGTGTTGGCATTGCTTCTCCCCCGGTCCCCATCGTTTATTGTGCAGAAAAAAAAATGTTTTACAGCAATAGACATCTAGGTTAATTCATTGCAGGATAATATAAACAAATTACTTTACTATTTAGTATTTATATTTATATTTACATTATCCCAGTAAAATATACATAAAACGTTTAAGTAAAATCAATATTAAACGTCTATTATACGTAGGTACTTATTTAACAGCTTACCTAATGCTTGCAACACATAATTGAAATTAATAAGACATTTCTCTTAAAAAAATCCAAGCGAAGAAATACGCAGATAGTTGAAAGGGTAATGGAATTTATACAAACAATGATTTTGTAAATACTAAATATATATCCTATAAGCGAGTCCGTATGGGAGGGGCAGAGTGGGCAGCTAACCTAACCTACAGCCTAAATTTTTTTCTACAAATATGGAATATTGATTGGAAACATTCGAAGAAATTATATCTTGAACGATGACTGATAATAGTAAATTATCTTTAAAAATACAAAAACAATTTACCACGGATTATGCTCCCGAAAATTCTGTCTATGCCAGCAACGCCTAAAATTTTCAATTTAGACTATTATATAAATTGTTATATATAATACTTCACAAAAATTATTTTCTACATTAATAATGTAATAAACACATTCTGCTTTTGTTTGAAGTTCTATAATATAACCAATTTTTATTTATATAAAATAATAAAACAATAATATTATGTATCAATTTTTTTTCAAATATAAATATTAATTGGGTTAACCAACACTTCAATAAAAATGATAGCTGTCCTCCAAAATCATTAAAGCACGTTATATTATATTTCAATGTATGTGTACCAGGAAAAATGAACTAATAAAAATAGATAAATATGTATCTAATTGATCATTATTATTAAAAATTAATCTCATATTTTAAATTATTATAATATGACTAATATTTGGACTCAGCATATGAAATATTTGTTATTTACTTGATTATATTCGTTAGTTTTTAAACCTGGTACTTATTTTAACCATAATAAATAATAATGTAATGATGGTATTTATAATATTTATAATTGCGGAGGATTCATAGCTAATGATGAATTCTAAGTACCATGATATTTTTGTACATTCTACATATTGTAGTCATAGAAAGTAAGTTAAAATAAACAACTAAACAATTAACATTGAAAAAAAATCTCAAAATAAGCTTTCTTTCATAGATTCGATTATGAATATAACTTACCGTCCTGTATTTAAAATTGTTTGATACAACATTGCAATAGGTAATAAATGAATTTGAATATTGTCAACAATAATTATTATTTCATAATAATAATTAATATAAGATTTAAGTTCTGCTACTGTTTGATATGCATGTGTTGCACGTATAATACCTGTTATATTAGGTATGAGTTTTAATTTTTAATTTAAGATAGCACTATATAAAAACCCTAGATTAGTGCTTAAGTAAATATATAATTCAAAATAGAGTTCAAAATATAGAATATATTTTCCAATAAAATACGAAATATATTTTTAAATAAATACAACGTATACAGCTTACAATAGTATTAATTGTCTTGTTAGGTTATCTAAATAAATAGATGTCAAAATAAAATATTTTACATAGTTGTTATACAATTTATTACTGTCACCGCCCTTTATGCACGGTAAACTGAGTAATTGTAATCTTTCAAATAATACTAACTTGTGAGATACCTTGTAAATTATTTGAAGAAAAAAATGTTTAATCGTATTTCCTAGGAACATAAAATGTTCATAGATTTATATTATAGGTACGATAACATTAAACAAAATATTTTACCATGTTAGGGCTAGCTGTATACGAAAATAAAATAATTTTTCTTGTTTTCTTTTTAAACAATTTTTGGTTTGAATTCCAAAGAAATGTTGAAACTAAATACCTATACAAGCTTAGCTATATATTAATATATTATTCTATTATTTTAAGTACAGAGTAGTTATGATAGTTTTTTTATTAAAGTTTATGTTTGAATAATCACGAATTGTATTCATTTTTAGTATTTTACACGCTATGCTGTTATTATCAACAATTTTTTTTTTTATAAAAATTTGTAATACATTTTGGTTTAAAGTACCGAAATTAAATATAAGATTATTTGTTTAATAACTATAAAATATAACTACTATTTTATGAATTTATGTTCAATTATTATTGTTAAACTTTACATTATGTTTGTTGTTTTGGATTCATAAATATCGTTTTATAAATGCAGTTTTTCTATGAATAGCACTCATTTATGTTAAATTATTATTTTAATTTTTATAGTATTTTGATAAATATCAATAATTATAAATTGATAATTAATATTGAAGTGTCATGTTTGATGTTTATTATATTCGAGTATTGTATATTACACATACACAATAATTTAGTTGGTTTTAATTGTATGTGTAACATATATTTAGTATTATCATAACTGACAGATGATCACAGTGTTATATTATTATATACCAACTTGCAACTCGAAATCAGTCTGAATACTGGTTAGTACTCTAATGAGTAATGAATAATGAGTTAACATAAAATAAAATTAGGTACTCGTCATTCTAACGTTTATCGACTGGATGACCCGACCAGAACAGTAATCAAAATAATTTTTAAGCCTGTACGACATATGAATGATGATGTAATATTTTATTTCCAAACAGTATCTATAGAATCATACATAAAAACTTTTCCTGGACAATTTTATTATCAACTGAAAGATATTATTTAGGAGTTTTTTTACTTTTACCAATATTAAAGTACTTTGCATATTACTTTATTAATTGTCAATTATTTTGACATTTTATTTCGTTTTGATATGAATGTGTGAAATCACTCATGTGAGTTTAAAGTAACAGTATACATATATGATATAAGCCTTTATCTATAACAATTATTTACAAATGAATATACTGTGACTGGACATCAGATTAGTGGTAATATAATATATATATATTATGCCATATAGGCTTATTATAATATTGAAATTCTATGGATCATTCATTCCAAAACGAATTAGCCGTGTTCTGTTTCCCAATAACGGAGTTGATGGTTTAACCTTTCGTATGACAACCAATCGAGTAACTTTATTTCCTGTCATTATTTTTCAAATCTAATCCACATATAGTTTCCCTTCTAATAGGAAAACGGATATACACTCCTACAATAATCAGCAGTCAGCACGATAATGCATGAATATTACATATAGATTGTGGAAGTTGGCACTATATAATGTATATAAATTGTCAAATACAAATTATATATTATGCGTAGTTTAAAGACCCATATTGGTGTGACAGTATATTATATTGTAGGTATATTGAATTATCCTTATATTGTTAGAATAATTAGCACTTGTTAGTTCTTTATTTAGTAGGTATAATAAAACTCAAATGCATGTAATAATTATTAATACGTCACACAAATGAGTACTTACCTATAACTGTATTATATTATGAATCGTATTTAACAACAATAGCTATATAAACAAAACAAAGAAGTTTTATAAAATATCTATGGAGGTTTTTAAATAAGAATGAGAATTTCATGTTCTCAGAAGTGGAGGGATGAATGTATTGGCTTTACACTAAATATTAATGTAGTTTTTTAAATTCTGAGCGAAACGATGAATGTATTGATTTAACAACTATGCTTTTTTTTAGTATTTTGTAAACACAAATTTATGAAATGTTCAATTTTTATAAATAAGGCTTGAAAATTTAATATTACATTTTTCATAAGTAGATCTTACTGACACCTGAAAATCTAAAAAATATATATGCACAATTTTTTTTAGACATTTGAAGTTAAAAGTTGGATATAATTATGTATGTAAACAAAGAATACCAATAATAGTTATTTTGTTGTAATTTAGAAACATTCTTTTGATGTTGAAACTTTTACTTATACTATTTTATTTTTGTTTATATACTAACAATGACTCTCCCAAGACATTTAGATTCATTTTAAGCTATTGCCAGTTTTTAACACTACTACACGAACCTATACTTCACATATTTCTACCGTAAGACAGTATTGATTCAAAAACTAATAACAATTGTATATGATATTGATAGAAATAAATATTATTATAATAATTAAGTATTAAAAGTATAATAAATGCAATGTTTTCGGCAAAAAATAATTTAGCCTATTGTAAAACGTATAATAATAGTAAAATGAATTAATACCTATAAATTATAATATCAATATAAATATATTGAACAATATACTTAGTAATATAGGCTGACCGTCTCTGCTCAGAATCGATTTTTGTATGTAATGATTTATGATTTATCGTACAGTAATACGTTGACTTACTCAATGATGAGGCACCTACAGTACAGGGTGATTCAAAATTTATGTTACAGGAATGTTGTCGGATACATTTTCAAAATAGTGAAAAATATATAGTACAAAGTTTTTTGATTAGGAAACATCTATTATTTTATAATTTTATGATTGTTTATAATATTTTAGGGGGGTTTGGGGATGTCAATTTTAGAAATTCAAATGGAAACATATAATTTTTTTTAATAGCTCTCAAGAATAGAGTTTTGCATTAATTAATGTTGTTCATGCACTGAAACGTATTTAAAAAATGTCTTCACATTATGTTTGTAAAAGAAGTAAAGAAGTATGGGTAGGTTTGGTATACCAGTTCCTTTTTTAGTTTTTTTCTGTGTACATACCTACGTTTTATAACACAATAAATGCTTAAATCATTAACTTAGAGGCTGGCTTCTGGTAGAAAACTTTATTTAGCTTGTATTTTAGGGGAGAAAAATTCCCAGTACTTTTCAAAATAATGTGGGGAAATAAATAATAGATGAGGGAAAAAAATCCTAAGTACACTACAGTTTTCGACAAGATTGAACTTGTTTATTTATTGTAATTTCAACATAATATATTACTGACTACTGTAGAGACTTGAAATTCTCACCTAATATTCATATTAGAAATGAATAGGTGTGATACAAATTTCAAAATATTTTACTCTATTTATAGAAATTCATTATTATCACGAAAATTTGGTTATTTTTTTATAGTTCAAGTTCAATAATTTTCATTTAAATATCTAAGATTTGAAATTGTAACACAAGATACCTCATATCATAAGTTTTTCTCATTAAAATTAAAAAAATAGTTTGGCGTAAAAACCCGTAGGTGCTTCACTTTCCACAATTTTTTTTTAACGTTGAAAGAACATTTAATATTATAATATTATATTATTGCTATCATCGATTCGTTAACTTGAATAAGAGACTCAGCCTCCAAGGAACTCTCAATATAATAATAGGTGAGTAGTTTATCTGGTTCCACCAAGGTAACATCAACAACAATACGTCAATACATCTAGAGTATAATACTATATAATGAATACATATAATATTGGAAAATATAATTACACTGTTTGTAATAGGTAAAATGCACATATTATGACATGATAATAATACACAAAACACTAATTGCATACTTGAAAACAAGATCATATTCTTATAAAATATTTGGTCAACATTGACTAGAGGGGAGTGCAGGAGACAGAATTCAATCCCTTGAATCTCCGACCATGATACAATGATACCTGTATATTAATATTCGTGTGTGTTTTTCTGTGTCCATAATGGAAACTAAAAAATAACTTGGTAGCATTTTTAATAACTTCGAAGGATGTACTAGAATATCGTTCATGATTTAATGAGTCACCTCACACATTTACAAATAACCCATTGCAACGCAGGCTATACTACAAATCACTTGATTAGGTACGACTCTGCGTTACTCGAATACTACTATTGCTTAAGAGTAACACGATGCACTGACGTAATAATTACTATGCGACGTCATACTATTAATATGTGTGTCATATGAAGTTGAATGGAAACTATAGTTATCCTTGTTTTTTTTTTTTATTATTGATTGTAATACATTTTTAATGAAAATCTTAGGTATTTTTATTACTATTATTATTTTTTTTTTTTTAATAAAAACAACAATTTATGTTTATTGTTTTTTGTTTTTTATTTACATTGTAATATCAGAATAGTTGTCACGGTGATTCATATCTACATAACTATTTTATACTATAAATCAAATGTTATGTATACAGAACGATGTTAATAATTTGATACATGTAATTTTATCTACATCGTTCTATAAAGACATACATATATACAGTATACTTCTTACTATATTAATTTAATTACATATTGTATTATTTTAACACGATAAAGAATAGGTATCTTTTATAGATACATCAATGAAGTACCCGCAGTGCAAACATTTCGTAAACACCTACCAATGATGTCGAGCTATAAGATAGAACAAATTTCGGATTTATTGATTTATTGCAAAATTATGATTGAACCAAGTTTAACTCAATAATTAATATATAGTATGTACATATTATTGTAGGGTGTGTGTCGTTTTTAAATTTAAAATAAATGTAATTTTGGACAACGGACATTGTTATTTGCAACGGATATGTTTACTGCATATTATCGTAAACACTTAACTGAATATTTATAATATATTAAACCTTCACAGCTTGAAATGGCCAATGTTCAAGTAAATAAAAAAATCGCATAACCTTCTTTATCATCCGTATTGCCATTTCATATAGTGTTCGTTTATAATAGCTCCGTCACGAAACCTTGCTGACGAAAGGACATACCTATAATACACCTATTATCCGATTTTCCTGAAGTTTTAATTAATGTTTTTGTTTTGGACAATAAATAAACATATAAATCAAACGGGAAAATATCAATCAGTGGCTTTTCAGTAACTTTATAGCAAAGGAGTCGGCGTGATTAATATTTCGATTTATAATTTATAATTATGTTTAATAGGTAAATAATCAATATATTGAAGGTGTATGGCGTAAGGTGTATGGCGCTATGTAAGACATACTTAACATATTAATATATTGATAGGTACTATGATTTATAGTTCAAAACTATCAATTCAATTTAACACTGATAATTTTTATTGTAAATAAGCTAAACACGTATAATATATACCTATCAATCGCGCATTAAATTTGTGTTTATACTTTTTATTTCTTTTGGCTAGCGTTGTTTTATGCGTAGGTAAACCGTTACGAGCCTCTTAAGGCTTAATACAATTCTAGATCTACACCGTTGATATTAACACGCGTTTAAGTATCCTTGTGCGAATCATTTTAGTTGGTTAATTGTTGATTTGTGTTTGAATCAACATTCAACACGATTGCCTTCTCATCTGTACGGTGCACGCTATATTATGTATGATAACATTTCCTCCGTGATCTATCTATATACAGGTAATAGTGACTATATAGAAATCCCATAGAATAGCTGTTTATCTACAAATACACATGCCTAGTTAGCTAGCATAGCGTTAAATTTTATTTTTATTTTCGCTCCCATATCTAACAATTTTTAAGAGAAAGTCCACTGAGCATTATACATAATAGCCACTCGAAACAGAGATTGATAGTCCTATTCGTAGATTATCATATTTATTATCCGACTGCTCAGAGATGCGTGTAGTTTACTAGTGTATAGTATGTATGCAAGCGTCGGGCTATTAATTTAACGAACATTAAACATTTATAAACAATTTAACTGTTCATTTTGGCGCAATTTTCATATTAATACACATGCATTCTTGTATCCTATGACTTATACAATTATACGATAATTAAATGCAA
Source organism: Myzus persicae (assembly GCF_001856785.1). Classification (NCBI taxonomy): domain Eukaryota; kingdom Metazoa; phylum Arthropoda; class Insecta; order Hemiptera; family Aphididae; genus Myzus; species Myzus persicae. The sequence continues at coordinate 114,695 of NW_019101277.1, forward strand.
TTTGAAACAGGAGAAGATTATTTTTACTCAATAATATAGTAACACGTCTTATATAAAATTAAAATACAGCCTCTTCATAATTACCAATATTTATGTATAGCTGTATAATGTGTATAGGTCATTCGTACCTATACTGGTGTGGTTTGTATGCTAAAATATAAAGTGCATCATGTTTAAAACCCATTTTACTTTTTCGTGTTATTTTGAATATAATGTCTGATATTCATATGAAAAAAATCATCACTAAAGTCACAGTGTATGTAGGTACCTGAGTACAATAATATCAAACGCTCTGTATAACTTTTTTTAAAACCAGTTTATTGAAATTACTTGAGTTTTTTCTAGTGTCCAACACCCGAGTGCTTTTTTATTGTTTTGTTATTATATTGAAAGCAAAAGCAGTACTTCCATAGTAAGGTATAAAATGTAGGTGGGTATATTATGGATCAAAAGGGCTTTGGTTAATGATAAAAATATAACATAAGGTATCAGTTGTCGGTTGTGTTATCGCTTATAGCTTTTCAAATTATTTGCTTCACGGAAACGATGTCAAGTACGAGATAAAAGTACAGACAAAGAACTAATTTAATTCAAGGGCACATTATTTATTAAAATAAAAATATTTAAAAACTTTGATGTTGTAGCTATTATTTATAATTTACATTTAATAAAATAATAGTAAATAAATGTAACGTAAAGGGTAAAAAAATGAATGTATTTGGATATTAATCATAGATTGGCCTGGAGGGGGGGAGTTATTATAATGTATGAGTTATTAGTTTCTTACATAGTTACATATATAGGAAATTAATGCCAATCGTGGATTTATTAACTTGATTAATATTTATAAAAACAAGATAAAATAACAATTTTTTATTATTACTTATAAAATGTTGTTTGACTTTTACCCCGACGTCACAATAACTCTAAAGTAAGGTTTAGTTTAGGTTATGATTCACATCATAATATGTTTAGTTTAGTGATTTATTAAATCCTCCTAGTGCTATTATTGGTACAATTGTCCCTTGTAGGCTGTACGTTTCACTTAGAAAAGTATTAGGGTTGTTAATATAATTTTATTCGAATATTGGGGGGGGGGGGGTTCTTTTGATTTATTAACTACAAATTGTTTGGAATTTCCCAAAATCATCAAATATTTTAACGATGTCATAACAAACGGACCTATAAATGTTTGATAACAATTATAATACACTAAAAACGAATAATGTAAATTTGAATAAATTTGATTTAGAAAGGTTTAAGACATTTTTCTAACAGTATCTAAAATTTTAAACAATTAAAACAAACAAAATTATTGAGTATTATTAAATACATTTAAAATACCTACAAAAATAACAGCATTTTGGAATGTCATTTTTATAGATATATAGGCGCGTTGTTTTAACTTTATCGTCGGTTTTAAAATGTTTACTATAAAACTATGTATAATATTTATTAATTGAAAACAAATTAAATAAATGAAATATTTTTCTATTATAACCTATCTATGTATAGTGCATCTGGTTATACCGTCTTCATTATATTATTATATATTTTGTTTATGGTGTTATATTAGTAGGATACCTATATAAACACGCGATATTACCCGCCCATGTTTTCACCTTCCCAACGCTATGTGAAATGTGTATCGCATATAATAACATACGTATAGTGCATATCGGTCCATGTTTGGTGTGGCCGGTTATTCTCCACCTCCTATAGTTTGCCACTACCAAGCCACGACAAACCCATAAAAAGAACCGCTGCGTTCAAATGCCCAAAACTAGTCATATCGCTTAAGTCGATGGTTAAAAACCTTTCCTGTTAGGCCGTTTAACGAGTTAAGAAAGCGATCCGTCATGTCTATTGTATATATAGCCTTATTTTACCATACACAACCTATAAATCCGATAGGTACGATATTAATTACCATTGATGTTCATATGCGATTGATTAATATAAAATATTTGTAGCAAACTGCAACTTCAGCTGGGTAAAATATAGAACAATATTTTGTTCCTAGTCTTTTAAATTATATTATTATATAATATGTAATTAATGTAGGAATGTGTGCCCAAAATAATATGGTACCTGTAGGTATTTGTTAACTTCAATTTTGCTGTTATTTATAGAATGGATTTTACATATATATATATAAATGTAACGATGCAAATATACAATAGATAGGTTAATTAAACACATTGTTATTTGTTAAGAACCTGTGTTTTTAGTATAATATACAAAATTACACATTTAAAATCGTTCTTAGTAAAAATGATTGCTTCTTGAATCTTATTATTACAAATACTTTTTTATTTTTTTATTTTCAAAAGTAATTAACAATCTGTATCTATACTAGACACAATAAGAAAATGTGATAAAGGTTAACATATCATGAGGTTTTGTTGAGAGAAGCCACCCATTGATAGCACTTTCTGCTAGCTTGATAATTATTTATTTATTAATTACAAATACTAAATATAAAATTTGGATTTTCCTTTTAGTTACAATAAATCTACTTTGTATTAGAGTAGTAACAAAGTAAATATTAAATACGAGACTATAAAGAATATTTGTATATTTCTTACGCTACAATAAAATCTTACATTAGACAAAAAATATGATACGATGCACTTTCAACTATATAGGTTCAGTTGAAAATCAATTTTAACTATCATCAGAATGTTCGAAAGTTTGAATAAATACTTATCGTTACTTAACAAAATCATCACAAATGAACAAATTATTCGGTTACAACTTACGTTGAATTGTAACCTTTTGTGGTCAATATTGACTTTGCATGTATTATTTGTTTTGTAGCTACATAATTAATTACACTATACATTTATTTAATGATTGAGTAAAGTAAATTTTTATAAAAAAAACTGAACATTACTAGGAGTTATACATAGATATACTCTTTGTAATATTTCGTAACAGTATACAAACAGTTTAAACACTTTTCCATAACCCAAACATTTTAACATAATATCAAAATTAAGTAAGGCAATTGAAATCGAGTTCTAATTTTTAAGTATTGGTTAGTTATTAGTGTTATTAATTATTTTTTTGTGTATATCATATGTACACGTGAAATTAATAAAAAAAGTCGTATTTTCATTTGTAAAATTCTATAAAAAGTTTTTATTTTATTTAAAAAAATAAGAGTAAGCACTTACAAAAAAAGGCATTTGATAATATTATTATGAAGGTAAACCTTTAGTAATTTTTCAATACTTCTAAAGTGTGACGCATAATATTTACTTTGAACTTTGACGCATATATAATATACTTCTATTACCTAGGAATCCATAATGAAACACAAAATAGTACTTTATTCTGTACTCAACAAATCTTTAATGATTTTTATTTTTTTCATCGAGTTCATATTCATAAATAATGACGTACAATTTAAAAGCTTCTTTTACCAGCCTTTCAAATTTTAATGGAGTTGTACTCTTGGTAAGCTTGAAGTATTAAAAAGTGTTTACTAATACGTTATGAATGTTATCATTATGACTACTACGGCGTTATTAAGATATAAATTTCACATTCTACATTTCTACATACCTACAGTCAAAATAAAACTAACACATGATTTTGCATCCACATTCAGCTGCATGAGTGCAATATTGTTCATAGAATCATTTTATAATTTTGATTTGGGAATTTTAACTGAGGTTATATAAATAAAAATTAAAAAACTACAAAAAGGGAAATTCACACTTTCAAAGAAACGTATTATTATATTGCAGAAGAAACTCAAATATACCTTTGTACGTGTTGTGTTCGTGTCTTAGTATAGTATATTTAGGTATTTACACTTTCGTTCGTTTATTATATGAGTCACACAAAGAAAACATACGATCTAACAGCCTTACAATGACTCACCCAACACCAAAACAACCCCTAAGGACGAAACCACTATTTTGTCTGTCACATAGTCCAGGATAACCCGCACTAATGCAGTTAGATATTGGACAATATGGGCATTACACGTGCGTACATCTCGTAAACACGATGGTCTCATATTATATGACTCGTTGATATTTTCAATTTTGTGTACGATAATGATAAATGTCCAATTAATCGTGTTCGTACTGTTCGTAGACTTCAAATTGTAGCCTATTTGTTAATAGTTATGAGTAATGACACTATTCAGTGTATAGTACATAGACAATTTAAAACTTCAGTTAGAATTAAAAGTTAAATTATCTTTACTTTCAAAATTATGTACTCATAGCATAACTATAAAAATAAATTACGTAGGTACTCGTATCTTAAATATTTAGTTCCTTGCGCATTTTGTTCACAATATAAAATAAAACTATAATGTTTACTTGAGCTAATCTACAGAAAACCAAAAACAATTTTTACATTTGTACCTATGTATTAGTATAAAAATTATTTTAAGAACTATTTAATTTAAAGATCTTAGTAACCATATGAAATAAAATTTAATTAATTTTTTTATAGAAAAGTTTTATGCAGATTATGGGCATAGAAAAATATTTCAAAAAATATGTATTTCAAAAATTTAAATCAAATTCATGTGTTTAATTTTTTAGTGTTGAGAAAAATTTCAATTTCCTGAATAGTTATGAAAACATAATTAAAAAACACTTACCCAGTGGTTATTTTAATTAAGTACTTGCATATAGTTTTCACTATTATTTTGTTACAGCGTGTGAGAACCAAATGTTTTCAAAAGGGAAATCTCATATCATTGTTATACTAAACTGCCTCTTTATTTTATGGTTTCTAAAATCAACAGGAAATGGATATAATTCAAATTTAAATAATTTTACTCTTCATAAAATGATAAAAATATAAAATGGTTAAAGATATTGCATATATTTGTTTCATATTAAAATAAAATGTAGTACTAAATTAGTACTTTAATAATAAACTAATTTATTACATTAAAATTAGTATTCTAATATTGGTCTACGATATATTATACATACATATCGTATTTTTATTTATTTAAAGAACATTGACGAGAATTTGATTGTTATATTGCAGTCTAAATAATAAAATTAATATTAGTGACCAATAATAATGCTCAAAAACATCGATGAAAAAATGCAATAGATAATATAAAAATACTGATATTAAAATAATGGTTGTATGTTATTTTTTTTATACTAAACTTGGTAGATAGGTAATAATTATTGTAAAACAATTTTTATGTTCAACAACAAAAGGTTCATAAATCACAGTTTTATCAGTAGGTAACTCTGAGGTTACACGACTGTCAACTTAAAATATTTTCAATTGTTACGAATATATATATATATAGACGTGTAGTGTACAAAAAAAGTCAAGATAATAACTATGGTCATGACCACGAATACTGTTCATGGCCTACTGTTAAACAAGTTAGTTTAGTTTATTTAAAAATATTTATACAGCACAATTTGAACTGTAAGAAAGACTATAGTATAATACAATACCATATATGGAGTAAGACTTCTTCTAAAAAATAGGTACATCTGGCTTTATTTTTTTTTGAACCCGTAGACTTAAATATATCTACATGAGCGTTTATAATGTGTTGATATAGTATTTTAGTATATAAAAACTCCAGATTATGTATAACTATAAGAAATGACTCAAGTGATCAACATATGTTAAACTGTAATATTGTAATAATTATGAAACTATAAGACTATCTTTATAGTTTATGCTAAGTATTACGTTTTAAAATACATTATTACAGGTTTCAAAATGAAAGTTTTTTAAAATATCTGATATCTGTTATATGTTTATTGAAGTAGAATGAATCCTATACAAGGAGTTCTGCTAAACTTTAATATAGTAATATAATTTTGCTATATCAGTTGTAAATATAGTTTAACAAGTATACGATTTTACGGTAAGCAAATTTGTTTTAAGAAAATTGCGAAAACTGAAGAAAAAGATGATGTTCATTATTTGTGACTTATAAATCTTAATTTTATTTTTGTTGATTAAAGCCGTTGAGCCTTTAAATGCAGATAGGGTATATATTTACTATTTAGGCATAATAAAATCATCTGTAATACGAGTTGTAACACTTCAATAAATACACCTGTAAAAGGAGAGTTTAAATGAAAATTATAAATAAAAAAATTACATTTAAAATTTGTAAATTACTAGTTAGCGACTATAACGTTTACAGTCAATATAAATAAGTATTTTGTATCGTTTAGTAATGACATCACCACATACCAACAAATGTGATTAGCTCATTGCCATATTACACAGTTCAATTATTATTTCCTTATTTAGTAATCAAATATATTATTATTTATTTATTTATATTACTAACTGTTGATTTATTCATATGTTAGCCCACATTAAATTTAAATATTTTAAATACACTTTGTTTGGTCCCTTGTAATGTCATATTTAACTTAATTGGTAGTAAATATTTGTATATATATATGTACATCAAATGTAAATTTGAATTATATAAAGAATTCATTTTTACAAAAGATGGTAGGTAATTTACAGTCATTAAAATAAAAATTGATATTAATCAACAGCTACCTATATAGGTATAAACGTAAATTAAAATGGAACATTTCATAATGATAAAATGAAAATTAATTATGAGTGAAACTCAGTTAAAACTTAAAACTGCTTATTGTCGAGATTATGATATAGTGCTGAGATTTCTTAAAATATTTTTATGGTTATAGAAATGTGATTATGTAATTTATAACTGTTTTAGTTTCTGTTTATTACAAGTTTAACATAAAGTATAAATGTATAATAATGTAACGTAATAATATAATAAATAGGTAACGATATCATATATTTTGAAAACACAGAATGATTCAGTGTTGATGATCATTTTCATTATTAAAATATAAATATTTCTAAAATAATTATGTACATTCTATTAAGAAAAGTAAGTATAACACAATAATGATTCTAATGTAAATAAAAACATTGGTAGTAACTAGGTACCAAATGCATTTGTTTTTATAAAGGTTAAAACAAGATTCTATTTTTTTTTTTTAAACAAATAGCACCTTGTATAGGATGTAGGTTACCTATTTAATTGACACCTCAATGATTTAATGTTCCAATTTGTATTCGTGTAAACGAGTCTAATTAGTAATTCTTATACATTAATGTATTTACAATTATAACTTTATAAGTTATTTTATATATTTTAAATAATTAGAATTTAAGTAGATAATAAATTAATAATTCTATTAATAATAAAACGATGACATGAACGATTTAGAATTTTTAATGAAATGTCGGTACTATTTATAGATCTCTTTCAAATGAAACTATTTAATAATCTATACATTCTATACCAAAAAATACATATCTTAAAATGGAATGATGAAACTTACTAAATTTGTGTATAGCGTAATTTATAATAACGTTTTTCAGTTCAAATTTTAATTATTTTGTGTAGACAGTGGACATTAGACAATAGTTATTGATAACCTATTCAATTTGTTGAAAACTCAAAATATAATATGTGAATTGAAGAACAAATGAAGAGGTAATACAGTAAATCTTAAGGTATATTTGTAGTAGGTATATACACTCATAAAATAATAAATTTGTACACAGGGAAAGAATTTACAAACAAATTAAATAACACAACATATTATTTATAGGAGCATAATGATAAATATACCACTATATAAATTATACATCTAGACTCAGAAATCCATCGTTAAAAAAATAATTTAGTTGTGTGCTTGGGTAATTTAAATATAGATCGGATTTTGTTCAATAATTAATTTTAATATGATAAAATAAGTTTGTGAGATAAAAATAATATGGTATAAATTATTTTTGGGTAATATTGTATGGATTAACCAGTTTTGTCATTTGATCTTTAGAATTCAATAAATATAATTTAATACTTTTGATTTGCTATAGATTTTAAATTATATCATATTTTATTCATCAAATTAAAAATTTTGATAAAAATTAAAAACTTTTATTATAAACTATGTATTTATTTTCTGTAAAACGCTACAGGTTGATTGGAATTTAAAAGATATTTATATTTGTGAACCTGCGTAATGCATACGGTATAACTTATAACTTATAAGTATTATTACAGTGCAATTAACTAATAATATTTATAAAAAATATATTTAACTATACTTAAATAATTTTTGAAACACAAATTATAATGGATTAGGACGACAATATTTAAATGGTTTCTTAATTATTTAAGTACATTACATGATGTAAGTAGAAATATTAAACAAAATTATAGGTACCTACCAACTAATTTAATAAGAAACATAGAATTATAACGACATTTCTTATCTGAAGAAAAAAAATGTTTAAATATGATCAGTGCTTGATTAATGATTTGGTAAAACATTAGAATAGGGGTTCAAAAGTATAAAAAAAATGTGAATACTTAATACCTAAATATTTAAATGTCTAATTGATTAAGATATAACTAGTATACCCACGCAAAAAAATGTTTCTTAAAAGAATAATTCCATTACCGCACGCCCTCCTCATTTCAAGCACTACATATGATTTTAATTTAATCATGGTTTAATCATGGTAAAATTCATCAAACAATATTAGGACTACTAGAAATAATTGTAAGAGAAATATTTAAACATTTTTTATGATAAATTTATAACGCTCGGTTTTTTTATTATAATTTTTTATTAGGCAATCTGTTACAGTAATATAACAATAAACTTAATAATTGATATAATATTAGTATACACAGGATTACAGCCTACAGGAAACACAGAGTGAACCATAGACTTCTCAGTGGAGGTACATCATAAATTGATAATTATAGTTAACTTATATGAGTTTTCACTTACATTTTTTGTGTTCGTATAATTTAAATTTAGATTCGACCAAATAAGATTTAATAATACATTTGACTGTTGTTTTAAAATAAATTTGTTTAATAAAAACAACTGTAAAAGTTGAAATAAGTTTTGTTCATTGGCATTTCATAATAGCCAAGAACTGAAATTAAATGGAGCGAATATTGTTTTATTTTACATATGCATGTCTAATGTCTTATAAATATGCTATATCACGATTGGATATTTGCTGTTTGCTTGTGAGTTAAAATTAATTTAATCTAAATGAAAAATACATGTAGGTATACCTATTTGGAAGAATATTTTTTAATGGGCAAATAAGTCGAAACGTTTACGCTTTTAGTTAATAGGGTAAATATACGATTAAGATTCCATAAAATGAGTTTCATACGTCATGCCTACCTTTGTGGCAACTGATTTTTTTATATAACGTTATAGTATTAAGGTAGGTGATGTGTAGGGTCCTATACATCAATGTTTTTGAGGTTTGTTGACTTATACAATTATACAAATAGTAAAATGACTTACGAAGAATTTCTTATCATTAAGAGTAAAAATATTTGGTCATTATTGTTGTTGTTGTTACCGGCTGTATATGTAGGCATGATTACCTATTATATATAAGCCATTAATATATTTTATATGACAACAAGAATTTCTAGATGTAGGTAATGGACTTTTTAGTAAAAATATTCAACGCTAATGTTATAGAAAAGAATTATAAATTAGATTTATTAATATACATTATATTTGTAAATAAGTGTAGTTTCTTAACCTTTTTGATCATGGTTCATCTTTGATACCAATATACCATTTTATCTTTTGAAATAATTTTAACAACATGTAAACCGACTTTTTTTGGTGTATCTTCATCTTGTATCTTGGTTGATTTTTTTGAGTTACTAAAAGCAAATAAAAAAATCATTTTATTAGGCAATTCAACGAAAAAAATGAATAATTTATTTAAATAAGTTTTTAATTTCACTCATATTATTTCCATAGATGATTCACAGAATCAGATAATGAATCATGAAACAAGTTTAAAAAAGTGTGCTGCAGTGCATAGTACAAATTAATTTTGAATTTTTAACAAAAATAAAAGATATTATTATATTGAAATTAGATAATATTATAGGTTTATCGCCCTAGGTATCACACTACCTACTTATATTAATGACAAATATTTTAAACAATAATATTATCGTCCTTAGTTTCTCTATGTTATTATTATATAAGTTAATATAGTATATACTGGAGAGCCTAAATTATTAAACAAAATGTATCTTGTATTATACGTGTTAAGATAAAAATATGAAGAATCTAGCATTTTTTAAAAATGTTTCTTGTACCTTGTTTGTAGTCATCTAGCGGTGGACATAGATATGTCTAGTATTTTATATATATATGTATATAATTGTTTACTATTATCTTGCCTATTCATATTTTTTATGTAGGTACCGTGTACCTAACCTAACCTTTTCGACAATATTGTCACTCAAATACTACATAAAATATTTTATTTCTCCACGTTCTCTTTAAATTTGCATTCATTGACAAAATGCAAATTAGTAACTCGGTTACTACATATAAAACATTTCTCTGTCAACCCACAACTCTTTAACATTTAAAACTGTCAGCAATCAAAGAAATATAATATACTATATTATAATTGCTGATATGAATGAATGACCAAGTAGTTTAAAATTGAATAGGTAAGGGACCATTAATAATAATAAATTAATAATAAATAATAATAATAATATTAATAATAATAGTAATAACCAATAATCAATTATTTTCTTCACAGTACAATTATATTGTATGGACGTATGGTTATGGTATGAAAGAAGTGTAGATACCTAAGGAAATGATTTCATATGCCCAACTACATATTAATAATAAAAACAAATTATGAAAAAATAGCATTCATAACTATTAATTTTATACCAGACTAATTAATAATATAGCTATTAAAAAAAAATTAATTGGTACTTCAAAAAATACAAAATGACTAAAAATACGTGGGGCCATTGTGTTTTACCTTTAAATTTGATTTCACTCTTATATCAAAAATAACAGTAAAAAGGATTCTTCTGAACCTATAGTCTTGTTAACCTTCAGTTTTGTGTTAGTAAATACTAAGACAACACACTCGGGTGCGAGTGTACGGCATATTCTTTTAATGATTTATATCAAATATTTAATTACCTATTAAAATTAAGAAAAGAAATAAGAACAAAATTAAGAACACTAACACAATTGATAGACTTTTGATAAATGTTAGTTTTTTTTTAAATTCGAACTAAAAATAAATTAAATATATAAAATTCTAATTATTGCATAAAGGAGAACGATCTTCATTAAAACTCATAGTACTAAGTAGACTATCTTCATGTAGAACAATTGTTGTTTCCGTTATAGATCAAAAACCCTCGTTATTTTAAAATGTGTTGTTATATATTTCGAATACACGGTCACGGTAGGCAAATTTCCCTTTTTCGTTGTGTGTCAGTTAATTATAATGCCGTTCTCCTAAAACACATACTATAATATACTGACGTACTGTTCTCAGAAATTAATTCATAGAATCAAAATAATCTAGTACTTTGAACAAATTCTGTAAATATAGATGAAAATATAAAAACAATAAACTATTTTTGTAAAGGTGGACCAGCTGAAAACGTATTCCAGTCGAACGATGCTCGTTGAAGTATGTCGTTCCGTTGGTGGACTTCCAAGTAAAATTCACTCGAAAAGTAAGTTTAATGTACTCATAATAATTGACGATACGATACGAGTCATGGTTTTCCAATCAATCGCCTAAAAGGCATACACAGGTCACAGACTTCACAGGATCATTATCCAGATACAGTGCTTATTTTTGTGTGTGCAGTATAAAGTGTGCAGTATACCATTATTTCACTGTCAAATTGTAAGTATACAATGGAACAACCATTAAAAAAAATGTAATTATTACTTTAATGTTGAAGCTTAAAATTTGCATGGAATTTCATAAATGTAAGACAATATTCATAAAACTTCATTATATTGCTTATTCATCATATTGCTTGCAGTCTCTTGGAAACTTTAACCCATCAACTAAAGTATTGAATAATTCATCATTAAATTGGATTAATAAATAGATTAAATTTAAATAAAAATCTATAAGCTTGAGAACAATTTGTCATGCTTTTATGGAAAACGTTTTTATAACATTTTGTTCTGCAGTTCAACATTTAGTAAAATAGTAAAACCGTGTATTAGCAAGACGCCGGACTTAACCAACAACTGAAAACTCTTTAAACTTTTAATGAAGTTTTAATATAAAATAAATAAAACAAATTATTATGTATTTTATACAAATAAAACCATAGTTCATAATAAATATTAAGTTATGAGCATTTGTTGTAATACCAAATAAAAATACTAAAATATGAAAACATAAGCACCTATTTTTATAAAGGATTTCCAATATTTCCATACATATTTCATTATTAGATTTGTTAGAAAACACTAAAAATATTAGGTATTTGTATTATTATAATTTGTTTGTTATTATTATATTTTATCTCTGTACATCAATTATATTTATGAATATATATTTAGTTGGTCAATTGTTTTTTAAACGTTAATCGCTCTTAACGTATTTTAAACGTATGTTATTCATGAAGTTAAATGAGTATCCATTGAAACTTTAATTTTATTTATGAAATATGCATAATTAAAAATAATAATTTTACATTATATGCACTTCGCCATAGATGAGGCAAAGGAGCCATGTCCGGAGCCCCATCCATCGCCTGTATTGAATACTTAAATCTGAAAGTCCATGTTTAAAACTTTTAAGCCCTTAATTCTATATGATCAACAATAATCGCCTTATAAAAAAATGAGTAAAAATCTCAAAACCAAACATGTCATAAGTTTTTGCTCCAAAGCGCTTAGAAGTTCCAAGATGTATTCAATTAATGATATTTAGACTGGAAAAATAATTATTTAAAAAGCATCGACTTTTTTATAAATTTATAATATATTTAGTTATATCACTATAATACGTTATTTATTTTTTTATAAGTTAATCTAGGTTGAACAACTCAAATGATATTTTGTCAAAAGCACCGCATATATAAAATAATGTTATAATAACTTCAAGTCAATAATCACCTGCAGGTTCGTTGTGTAATAAATTAACAGTTTAAAATAAGTTCATCGCTTTGCAAATGGTTAGAGTAACAAGCAAAAATTCGAAAGAGCCTCAAAAAAACCATTGAAAAATATTAAACTGTGTATTGAATATTAACAAAACCTGTAGACTGAGAACTTATTATTTTTTTTTAACGGGATCACTACACTTATTTGTTAAAATAGCATTTTAATTTATTTATTTTTGTCGACTATTATTTTAGTTAAATAAAAATAAACCTTTACTTACTTCCTAAATAAGGCTCAAAATTAAAATTTTGAAAATTCTGCTTTCCACAATATTTTCCATAACATTGTCACATATACTTTTTTATTTTAGCATAATGATTATTATGTGTAATATTAATAGACACAAAATATTCACTGATATTTTTATAGACATAAATAATAAAATATTTTAAACAATTTAACTCAAATTAAATAATCTTTGAATAAAATTCATATACAGGTACTAAATTTACTGACGCGTATACAATTTTATCGGTAATTTAATATCTAAGTGACTATATGACGTATATGTAGAAACTGGAACTATCTTTCTTCAATTAACTTGCAAAGGTTGCCGGTTGGCAAAGCACTAATTATTTTAAACGTTTTTATATACTAGGTACATTAATAAAGAAATTACAAACAATAAGTAAAATTATATTTTATATTTTGTAAACTATGTTCATTATATTATATCTAAGACCTCAGTAATATTACAGGCAGCCTCATAATGTTCATTCCCATCAATAACTTTTAATAATTAAATGCAATTGTTTGAAATTATTTTAAGGTATAACTATTAACTACTGAATATGCGAATCATAGACATATAAATAATAATATTATAATAATAATTTATATATGTCTATGATCCAAATGTATTATTATCTTATGTAGTTTTACATTGATGTACACATTAAACACTAAATGGAAAATGAATATGTTTAATGTTTGATTCCGTATTGTTCAAAAATCTAATACTCATTTATAAGGTGTTTATATTTTAAAACCGTGGAAGTCGGGGAGCTCTTTTTACTGTATAGATTATTAATTAGGTTAAGTATTTTTTGTTTTTATGGTTTTATATACGTACATATTAATACATTTATAATCCAATATACTATAATATAAACTTAAATTGCTATTTGATATAAAAATATCATATTTATTAAATTATTAATTGATATGTGTATAGTTTAAATATTTAAAAATTATGTAAAGTAAAATATGTTTGTACACTGTTAATTATGATAAAAGTTCAATACAATTGTTTATTATAATTTAGGAAGTTTGAAAGAAAGCAGTCACTCTTTATATGATCCATCCACATATTAATTAAAAATAAATAAATTAACATTTTTATACTGAATAAGATAATATTTTTTTTCATATTATCTTTTAATTTTCCAAGTTAAATTTATGATTCATTAGAATGTTAATTTCTAACTTATTAATAGGTAACAACCTTTTTTGTAGTACTAAGAACACCACCTGTATATATAGTAACTAGGGGGGGGGATATATACACCATTAGTTGACCAGAGATGCTAGGAACAATTTTATGCATATGGTGCCGTTAAGGCAAGTAAAATATGGAAATATAAATGCAGCAGTCAACAGTAAGCACTCACATACGTCCAGTAAAATAAAATTTCAAAAAAAAATTTACCCCGTCGGAGTCGGGTGGTACAAAGTATAAAAAGCAGTAACCTAACCAGTTTTTAAATTAAAGGAAGTAATCGTTTTTTGCTTAGAAAATGTTCAAATGAATAAAAGGAGAAGAAGCATAAACTTCGATATCGAAAATCGAACTGTGTGTACAATAAGAAATGCAATATTTTAGAACGTATTGATTTTGCAACTAAATTGGTTTTTAATGTACAACGAATATATTATATGAAATAATTGGACCAGACTGTAAGCCAGAAAAAAAATCGGTTTTAATGGTCGATACTATAGTATTATATAGTATTATATATTTTAAATTTTAATACATTAACTTTATAGGTATAGCGTATAGATAAATACAGCGGATTATAAATTATTAATATTCCAAGGCAAATGTTGAGTGAAAGCCGAAAAGTAAGATTTAAAAAAAATAATAATTATTTATAATTGTGTAATTATGAACCTAGTATTCATATGTTTAACAAATGAATTGTTATGAGATTTCATAATAAAACGTGAAATATATTTAAGTAGTTTTTAGTACACAAATATGTTAAAATATATATTATTCAGTATTTACATTATAAAATATTAATCATATCAATAAGTGGAGTTGTAAAAAAAAAGTTGTAGTGTTTATTATTTAAATTATCTATTATTTATAAAATTATTTTAATACACTTCATATACAACTTAATTCAAAGGTTACATTATTAGGTTATAGGTGAGTTTATTCTTGGAACAATATGCTTCATATTTGTTCGTACATATTATCATCATTTTTACAATATTTAGTATCAGTGAAGAATATTAAATTCAAGTGCCAGTAGCGTGGTGAAGAGGATAATCTAGAGACAGCCGTCTTTGCAGTGGTGAGTAGGTGGGTTGTTAATGGCCAACAGGTGAAAATTCAGTATTAAATGTAGTATTTTAGTAATAAAATAATATATAGTTACATAGATAGTTACAATTAATATGATAGTGGATGTTTTAACTGGGTTATCGGTGCTGCAGGGTGGGTAAAATGTGAGACTATAGCATCTGAAAAATTTAAAGTTTGGCACGCCACTAAATTCAACTACATAGATCCTCTCTCACATTAACTTTAGAGTTTCTTGATCACACCTTTTGCGATTCAACTTCACAATACTAACCACGGTGGTAATGATCCAATTGATCGAATTCTGCGATTGGCAAATGAGCACCCTACCACTTTTAGTCTTTTTTTATATAATTATATTTAGCTTAAAATTGTATTATCTAGCCTATTAGTTTCTCAAAGTAAACATCCAAAAATTTCGTGCTTTTATATAACATTATTTTTATTCGTAGAAGTATAAGTATTTGCTATTTAGTGAATAATTTAAAAGGTCCGTGGTGAAAAAGTCCGGTACATATAACTGGGTTAAAGGAAAAAATATGATGTGATGCACAGTCAAACTTTGAATCAGTATTAATATAAATTGTAACTGAATGATTTACCTAACGAAATGAATAAATAATCTTGTAGGTACCAATGTCGGCAAAATATTCGCAAAATATATTTTTTAAATATATTATTTCAAATATTGTTATACATACACGTATACCGGAATTTTTTTTTAGTTAATACAGTTAATACTTAATTAAACTGAGGAATCATTATGATTTATTACATGTATATGATGGTAATGATACAAAGTACCTAATTTTAATCATTTAATTTTTTTTTGAAATGTATTATTTAAAATATTGTTACATACATATACTGGACTTTCTTACCTCGGACTTTTTTATCCCGGACTTTTTAGGCTTAGGACAAATCTACTTCAAACTTTCATGCCTCGGACTTTTTTCCTTAGGTCTTTTTTATTCCGGACTCTTTTAGCTCGATTCCTATTATCTATGTTAATTCTATTTATTTAAAAACGATCATAATATAAAATATTTATGTGCTGTTTCTATTTCTAACTAAACACGAACTGATATTGATTATTTGTATTTAATTGATTTCCAATATGTAAGATTAATTCTAATCCACTTAATATGAAAAAAAAATAGTTAAAGCAATTAATAATTTGTGCTTGGAATGAATCAAAGCACCCTTTTATTATTATTCTTCTTTTGTCTGACTGAGTACATTTTGTACAAAGTAGAATAACTACCTACCTATACATAATATCATATTTGTAAATAAAATATATTTTCATTGAAAAAAACAATAATATTTTAACTTATCGTTTATTTTTCAGTTTCAATTGAATTTATTTTGGAAATACTTTTGTTGACGAGTAAAAAAAAAAAAATCAAAACACAGTTATAATTAATTGTTATTTTAATGAAAAAATTATTAATTATAATTTTTATTGTTGAAAATAATGAACCTGACACCAATGTAATATGTAATTACCGTTTTATGGTAATATTAAAAATACATTACCTATGTTGTGAACTTGAAGACGTTCTGTGCTTTTCAAATAATGTCAATGCATTTTCGTATAACTATCTATAATAATATTAATATGTATTATGTAGTTAGTAGTGGTACAGGTGAAAAGATGATCATTATGATTATAGTTTTTTTTTATTCGTTCTTCATTGAATATTTCAATAGTAATTCCATTTATTGAAAATGAATCAAATGTACACACCTTAAAAAATTCTACTTCTGGCTTAGGTAGGTACCCGCTCACTAACGGCCCCAAAAAAACTATTTAGTCAATATTATATCATTCAAATCCTATTATATCACTTGTATAATAATATTTTAAACGATATTATGACGTATTGGTGTGTCCGTGAACTAGAATATAATAACTGTAACTAAGAGGACGACGTGATGTCCACGTGCGTGTTGTGTCCGTTTTTTCATCTTTGTACAAACGTCCAACATAGGACATTTGAAGTTTAGCAGAATCCATTTTGTATTTTGTACTACAGCATAAGGCAAAAATAAAATAGCCTAGGCTATCATTAATATTACAGTTAATATTGAACTATCATCAAATTTAAAGGTAAGAGGTATATGTGTTCTCTCGTCGGATTTTTTTGTTGTTTTGATTTTATATCGATTTATGAACAGTTTTAAATTCGTATATTTTACATACATAATAATATACTAACACGCTTTAAAATGATTAAATTATAAAAAAAACCAATGTGGAAGACGCAGATAATTTTCTTACCTTCGAATTTGATAATAATTGGTCAATTAACAGTAACTAACTATTACAACATATTATTAATATGGATTCTGCCGAACGAAAATTTCCCCTTGTTGTACCTACGTTTGTACAAGACGAAGCCAACTACATATGCGGGCATCACGTCCTGGTTTATTGTACCGGAAACGACCCGTACCTTGAAGTGTTAGCATCAAAAGAAGGGGACAGTATTTTTCTCGAACTTGTTGGTCAATATTAAATTTACAGTTTAATCGCGTGCGTAGGTACTGTGTATTGACGGCAATGGAAATCATCAGCATACATAATATTATTATAATACGGATCTATACCCGTGTTTCCGGAGTTGTTTGTAAAAAGGTACAACATTTACTGTCTTATACGCACATTGTTTATAATATTATGATTTATGATTTATGTTTGTCATATCGATGTGACGTTGTCGCCGTGTCACTTGAGGTTCGCCATTTCGATCATCCTATAATTGTGTTCCATATAACTATTTAGGT
Source organism: Myzus persicae (assembly GCF_001856785.1). Classification (NCBI taxonomy): domain Eukaryota; kingdom Metazoa; phylum Arthropoda; class Insecta; order Hemiptera; family Aphididae; genus Myzus; species Myzus persicae. The sequence continues at coordinate 133,052 of NW_019101277.1, forward strand.
ATTGATAATAATGTGTATGTATTCGTAATTTGAATTATTTTTGTTAAGTAAGTAGGTGCAACATAATCAAATTACAGTAATAAGTCACTAAAGGTTAACTTTGATTTCGATATGGGTGATGGCCGATGGGCCTATGATATTTTGTTTAGTAATATATAAGAGATGTTTATTCAATATTTAAAGGTTCATAAATGAGTCAAATGGTCATCGCAACAATAATTAATATTTTTATCTTTATGTCGTCACTCATCAAGATTCAAGGTTTGATGTTTCAGTTGTTAGTGTTATTGATAAACTTACTATTAAATTATAGTTTTAATTATAGTTTCATATTATGAATTGACGAAACAAATAATAATATCAAATTTTAAATATTAGCTTACGGTTTATTTTACTGATTAATTTGAAACATAACGTAGTAAAAAACAATAGTCGCTTGTTAAATTAATGAATATTTTTAAAACATTTAATTTTATTTATTTATACATGTATTCATGCATTTATATAAAAAATATAGTAAATTGTGGAAACTAATTGTTTTGTACTAAGTTTTTACTTCTTATAAAAAATGTATTTATTTATGTTATATACAAACTCTAAAATAGTTAAACCCAATATTTGGTAATTAGGTTTCAATGTATTTTATGTGAATTTCGTTGTTATTAGAATTTAGAATATTTTAAATGATATATTTTATAATTAACTCAGCGAAATTTAAATTTAAATTGCTCTTATACAAAACATGTTCATTAATTAATTATCCGACACTATACATTAAAAGACGAATATAAGAAAAAAAGACGTGTTAAACAAGTGTGTATTATTAATTTTAATGAAAAATAAAATAAAAAATAAGTAGCATTTGTTTTATTTTTTCTCTAAAGTCTCAGATATATTCAAATTTCAAAGCGTCTGATATATTTTAATTTGCTCATAATATATTTTAAAATTACCTCACCAGGTCAACCATATTAAGAAAACTATAACACCGTGAGATATCCTATAAAAATATAAATGAATACATGAACACTTTAAAATACCAAATGGAGTTCAATTATTAAGATAGAATCTCGTTGATACAAAATGATTATATTATAATTTTAACGTTTAATGTATAATGTATATTCGTGTTTAGAAAAATAATTAAGTATATGTTTAGGTAGGTACTTCATTAAAATTCTTCTTTTATATACCTAATGGCCAATAATGATTATACTATAATATATATATATATATTGCTTTCAACAACATTTTTTCTAAGCAATCTGTTGAGCTGAACAATAAGCTTGACTATTAAATAATAATTAATAATATATGTGTATGTATAGTTAGCCGAGATCTAAATTGTTATACTTTATATTTTTGATAAGCTGGTCACGAAACCACTGTCTTTTGAGCCTCCTGATTATTAAGTAATATTAAGTCCGATGTTTAATCCCACAAAAATATGATATAAGAATTTATGAAATATATGTATTAAAACCAAATGACCACTCACTACTCGTACTAGCTAGAAGTTAGTATTTGAATATATTAAAAAAAATTTTTTTTTGTTGTATCAATCTATTAATAATTATTACCTAATTAATATGTTGATTTCATTGATACTTATAAATAAGCTAACGCTCACGGTGCAGCATGTTCTTACGAGTTAAAAATTAATTCGCATCTTATCTTCTACGAGTAAGAGGATTCAACACTGCAGTACTGCACTATTTATTTATAAAACAATTAATATCAAATTAGTAATTAAAAACATGTTTGTTTATAGTGTAACTAAGAAACACAAACTCATTGCCTTTATAAAGTGTTAGAAGTACATCGAGTGTGAAATTGGTAAATTTACCGTTTAAGAATTCTGTATAATGTAATGTAGAGTTTAATTTCTCCATGTTCATTATATTATGTATGATATATATATGAATAATTAATTCAGATATTACTTATTTTTAATAAATATGTAAAAGTTAAGTTACATGACAATTTTACCATTTTATAATAACTTATTGAGTTGTATAATTGTATCAAAAATAAACCTTCAACAAAATGGATTACAATAACAAAAACCAAAAAAAGGGGGCAAAGTATGTAACTGCTCTGCTATCTAGTAGGTATCGAGTGCACCTAGTTATTGAGAAAGTCACTGTAATGTATGCGTTAAATTTAATTTGTTGATAAATCATTGCATACAAGGTATGATTATTAGCGAAGATGGTTTGTTAGTCTATATTAGTAGATATTTTAGTATAATATATATTTTGTAATGCCATTTTAGTTAATAATTTTACTGATTGTAATATGGTAGGTTAATTTAATTTTTGGCAAACATTATATTTATTATTTTATATTTTGCAAGGATAATCATATAGATAAAAGTTTCAAACCCAAAAAAAAATATAAAAATGAACAGCAAAATAACTTCGTTAAAATTTAGTTTGAATAAAAACTACTTATATTTATATAGATTTTTTAAAATTTATGGCTCCAGTATTAATCAAAGAGGAACCTTGTATTGAGTTTTTAAGACTTAGTTATAAAAAAGGAAATACATTTTTTACTTCAAAATAATTTGCTAATTTTCGTTAGCTTGACGAATTTTGTCAAAATTTGAACTTTAAATGTTGAATAAAATATATCTCTAATGTTTTTTAATAGCTATAGTAAAAAATAATCAGAAAACTTGTAATAAATTTCGAATCTTTTAAACCGATCGAAAAATATTTAAAGAAAAAAAATTGAAATTGTTAAATGTCTATAAATAGCTCAAAATGAATGTTTTGAAAGTTACATAAAGTATAGAAATAATATCGATATAAACATTTGTTGAAAAGTTCAAGTCTAAGTTATTGGTTTTTGAACTACAACGAAATAAGAAAATCGTTAGTACCTAGGTACCTATTTAGTTTACACATGAATATCCTATTTTGTCAAAATTTTAAATACAGATGTTCATAAAAATATTCGTGAACTACGCTTAATTTTTTTTTTTAAATTCCAGTTATTACTACTTATGAAATCTTATTTATTAAATCAACTTAAGAATCTTGTATAACATTTTAAAGTAGTTTATAAATTTTTTATTGACATTTATAGAAAAGAAACCAAAATGTCATATCTATATTCATCGTTCATAAATAGCTCTAAAAAAGTAAAAATAATTCGTAAAATTATACCGCGTATAAAAAATGTAAATATAAACAATTGGTAAATTTTTCAAGTACCGTCATATACAGTTATTCAATTATGAATAAATTACAAGAAAATGAGAAAATTGATTTCGTTAAAAACTAGTTTTGTATAATAATTTGTGTTTATTGCTAATTATTTTTATGTTTTTCAAAAGAATTTTAAAAATGACGATGAATTTTAAAATTTTTATCCCCCAAAAGTACACATTCGATTTACTATTTCTTACTAGAAAAGATATTGAAGTTGAAAATCAAAGCACCTTTCTATTATAAACTGTGAAAGCATACTAAAAAAAATCACATCATTCTAAAATCAATTCATTTATCGCTTCACTCAGAATCTAAAGTATTTACAAATATTGCATTTAAAAGCCAAAAAAAGTGCAAGGTTACCAGAAGGCAGAAAATATTAGTTTTGAATATGAAGAGAGTAATTTTACATAAATATAAAATTTGACTGCTGTAAACATAATTAAATGAATGACCCAGAAACTATACTAAAAATAAATAATATTAAGTTCCACCAAATTAGGAGATTCTAACTCTTTCGTCCTTCAATTTTACAGAGTTGAAACAACGTTTTTTGCAATATTATGTATAAACAAATGTTCATATAGTACACAGCAAAAAAAACGTAAATATGATATTATATCATTTGTTTTTAATTTTTATTTGCTTAGTTTATCCTAATCTTAAGTATTGGGATTCGAGGTTAAGCTAAAATAGCAAGTAAGTACAAACTTACTAGTTTTTTTATATCGAAGACAATAATTTTATTGCTTTAAGTGTTTTATATTACTTTTCAATGATTGTAACATTACCATTTACCAGCGCCATATATTTCTTAGAACCAACTTATTATTTTTTCTATGTTAAAATTTGATTAAAAACATATTTTTATTTTTTAACGTACCTAATAATACGACAATACTAGTTTAGTTAATTTTTTCAATTAAAATATAGCAACTGGAGGTTGGGTTAGGCGTTCTGAATCAAAAACATGTATTATATCTTTATATCAACGCTTCAACTATTAACTATTATACTTCGATGTGAATACTTAACTAAACTTTTTTAGACGGTTGATATCACTAATCAAATTATTCATAATTGACTGATTGTTATTAATAGATGAATTTGTAACGAAATTCAAAAAACTAAACTAAATATACAGTATAGGTGTAGTACCTAAATGTGATAAAGTATAATGTACAAACATGTTTGATGGAAAGGGAATACACAGTTGCTACTTGTTACGTACTAGTATACTACCTACATCAATATTCAATATATATCAAATTTACCAATTCAAATTCCTATCTACTACCTTCCATTTTAATATACCAGATAATATCATCAACTTAAATTGTAAACTTATAGGTGCAGTGGAATAGTCGGTGTTATGAACTAGGGGGGGGAGGGATTTAGTATAAACTAAACTAAATTTTTACAGTTTTCGTACATAAATAATACATCATTAAGGGGAAATAATGTCTTTATGTAGGGGGAGGAGGGTTAAACACTAAAAAAACTATGGCTATGCCACTGTATTGGTGTATATACTATTAACTATTTAGTACCTACTATTTGTATAATGTATCTGTATGTACATATTGTACCTACTACCATACTAAATGTTAAGTATTTAAAATGTTAAACGATAGAACCCGTTACATTATTATTAAATATTATTTTATTTTATCAAACGAAATAGTTAAAATTTATAATTCTACTCACATCATCTTAATTATTTCACAGAAATTACGTAACAAAGAAGTTTGCGTCTTAATATACGTACATATTGTATCTATATGTGTACAGTACTACTCATTCAGTATTCAAATAGTCAAATATAACAGTATACTTCCACGATATATAGTTATATTAGCTAGCAAGTAGTAGGTTTATGTAGGTACCTAATACCTATATTATATATATAGAGAGTTAAACGAGAAAATTAAGGTGTAAGAAATGTAGGTACTGGTTTTAAGAAAACAACTGGAAAACGGGTTTACTTATCAACTTGTAGGTAATATTGTGAAGAGGCAATAGTATGCTTAGAAAGCAAAATAATGTCAAGAAATTAATGTTTGAAGATTGTCAATTCTTTTGATATAGTTAGGTACAGCAAAATGTTTAGTGTTTGATTCGTTATATTGACAGTTGGCAATGTTTCACTTAGACAGTTAAATACATGTTTATGACTTTCCATTTTCAGTGCATTTAGCTAGAAAATTATACAATACCCATATACAAGGCGATACACCAAACATGCTCACCCCCATTTTTTTCTTTTAATACCTGAAAGAATTATTCAAATTCTAATTTTTAGAATTTTTAAATATACCTAAAGACAATTTTTTCAATTCTTGTATTTTTTGGCAGTACAAGTAGTCCTGCGGTGACTATAACTTCTGATTTTAAGAGAGGAACTCCCTCCTCCCGTTAGAATGTAATATATTTACTAGATAATTTTTCTGAACATTTCGAAGTATGACAATCAAATTTCAAAGAAGTAGTTTTTGATTTATTTAACTTTGTGTACTAAAGATAATTATTTGTCCATGATAATGAGTTTGGAATATATGGGAGTCATGGTGATTAGTGATTAATATTAATTTATCAACCTTAATAATTTGTAAAAATGGTCCAAATTTAATAAAATATACTAGATTCAGTATAAGTATTTAATATAAATAATGTCTTATACTTTTATAAAACGTATTTTAAGGACTATTATCCTAAGAATTAACATTTTAACAACTGAGAAACTACTTATCCGAATTTTGAATTAAGTACATCAAAATTTTCAAAAAGAATAACTTCTGCAATATTATCCTCTATAATTTGCAGTAAAAAAGGAGAGGTTCTCATATGAAAATAGAAGTTTGTTTCGCCAAAGGACAATCCTTAGGTGGTACAAGCAATTCCATAACTTGAAAATATGGACTTTAAGTATATTTAAATCAGTATTTTAATAACTGCATGTTTAAAGAAAGGGGGAGGGATGGGCATGCTCGATGAATCTCCCTGTATATGTACCAGGTGTCTGCTACAATAAATAAAACTACTCTGATGGACTATATATTACTCATCAGTTATCACAGAATTAATATGACTCTGCAGTTTTTAATAATATATTTATCATACTAAAAAAAAAAATATAATGATATATGAAATGATCTGATAAATTATAGCAAAATAATAAACATTATTTATAAGCATTTTGATTTTCACTCTGATGAAATGTAACAAACGCGTAGTGTTTTAATAATATAACATAGGTACACATTTGACGGTGACCAGTAAAAATATTTCCTGCAAAAAATATTTGTTCATTAAAATACCTTCCATAAAAAAATAAAAAACTAGAATGGTTGTGTAAATGCATAACTTAAAACTATACAATAATTATTACATACGTTTACAAAGGACAAAAATTGTAGAATACCTAACCTACAGACCGAAATAATCAGTGAAATAAATCATCATATCTAGAGAAATATATAAACTATCGATGAGAAACCAATCTGTTCTCTTCGATACTATATATTTATAGTGTTAATGTAGACGTGTGTGACGGCGACTTTATCACATAATAATACTCGTATGAGACGTACGTTACTATGTCAGTAGGACGGTGGTTCCGTACAACTTCACTACCAATATTTTTACTTTAGTTTGGAACAGATAGATGTATTGATTCTACAATGGTGTCTTTTGTTTTAGTCCGTCATCGCATTTTAGGGTGAAATATACACCATTAAAATAGTTGAATATTAATTCATATTTAATATAATACGTACAATGTTTTTGGCAAAAACGAAATCAACCTATACAGTAATACTAATAGTAAAATAAATTACTTTAGCAGCAATATCAATAAGTAAAAACATATCACGATAATTTCATGAAGTTATATTTAATATTTTAATATATATACTTAATGATATAGGCCGACAGTCTTCGCTAATAAACGTTTGTCGTCTACAATGATTTATCATAGAATTCAAATTTAATATATCCATTACAGTGACCCACGTGACACCTACAATTGTACCTGCAGCAAAGAGATACCTTCCCACTTGCCCACCTTATTTATTTTTTATAAATATGAATTATTTTTTTAGTTGTATCAGTATATTTTTATGGCTAATATGCATTATTTTTTAACTCATTTTATTTAAATATTTTTGTTTACAGATTGATATTTTTCATAAAATACATTTTTTTGTAAAGATTTTTTTCAGGAGGTGTAACCTAATGTATTTTTATTAAAACATATGAGGTGTAACCTAATGTATTTTTATCAAAATATGTAAGGTGTAACCTAATGTATTTTTATCAAAATATGTAAGGTGTAGCCTGATGTATTTTTAACAAAATATATTATTATGTTTTAGATACGCGTTTTTCGTTAATATATTGGCAAATTAATTAATTCTGATATTAGTGATATTATTCAATATTTATCACAAAACTTCGTCAATAATATTTAGTACTTTTCATTAACATTAATCACAGTATACTTTTCCCGCAGTTATTTATGTATTTGATGCACCTATGTACTTACATCTCTCCTTTATGACTGATTCATTATTGTCAGTGTATTGATTTTATTATATGTATGTTTATTAAGTAGGACGTGAATTCTAATGTCGTTAAAACTAAGAAAAATTCCTTTAAAAGAAACTTTAAATAATACCCTTCATAAGATTTGTTTTTAAATATTTTTATTAATCATTATAAAAATAATTAAACCATAATCAATAAGTATTATTTAATTGTACTTAATTGGGCGTTATTGTGGTAAATGCAAGTCGTAAATAAAATGACCTAACAATACATATTTGTATAGTTGTATAATATATATCTGGCACATAAGAAAAAACAATGTAGGCACCTGGAAAAAATAAAACAATGAAGCAAAAAAATTAACACCTATTTACTTTTATTAAATTATAAGATGTCGTTTGTGGTAAATTTTTATAAAATTGTATCAATTCTTATACGATATATAAAAAATGTGCTGTATGTTTAAAAAATGCTATACAAATAAAAAAGTTTGAAAAATTGTACCTAAAATAAAAGTTTCATTCGGCAAAAAATGTAAATTTTAATGAGGCTTAAAAACCATTTTTTGTTTATTCACCTTTTCTTCTTCGAATTTGATGAACCGTATATAAAAATGTAATTTAAGAAAAGTTTATAGGATTGCTGTGCCATAATGAATTCCTAAACGATATTTTGTGATTTTACTCATATTATTATTATGTGATAGTTTTCATACAGTTTTTGAAAAAATGAAAATGAAATTCAAATTCAAATATAATTTAATCTACCATAAAAAATAAAATAATTTATCATTGAATGTCAATAAACTGTTGACTCGTGGAGACAGAAGAAAATAAATAGGTATAGTGTTGTTTTTAATACACACTTTTTAAAATCGAATAAATTCGTTGGATTATATATATTTAGAATGTACATTGTACAATGATTATATTACCTATGACTTTCTAATTTTCACTGTTTAAGTAACAAAAAACAATAAAATTAATTTGACACCTGTAATTATAGCACATGACCGAACAACAAATGTTCAGTGTTCTGTTGCAGGTATACATTTTTATTCTTGCTACTTTGAGATTTGTTTTTACTAAGTTATACATTCGACATTGCAATTTTGTAAACGCAAAAATGGGAAATGAAGAATAATACAAGCATCGGTTATTTATTTGCTATAAATTACTACTTTAGAGAAACAAGTTCTATGATACTGAAAATAACTTAACGGGCGCGGCTGAACTCGATGTCATGAAAGAGGCGAAGCTGGTATATTCATTAATCGGCTTTGTTTGCATCGATGTCAAAATGCAGAATGCGTTATACACTTATACTTATAATATTGTATTTTCTACGTAGGTATATCAAATATAATCTTAATTAAATAGCAAATTTGTGCAATTATGGTTATGTAATATGTATATGTAATATGTATGTAAAACGACTCTAACACTATACTGCTACCATACTTTCATAAAGATAAAAAGTTTTAAAACTATAAAGATAAATCAATTTGTAGTAGGTACTCATGACATATACCTACTTTAAAGTTTGTACGTAAAAAGAGATGATAATCAGTTTATAATAAATTTGTATAAGAATAATTCAATCAATTTTGTTTGGACAAGGACAAAATTGGATTTTAGAGAAATTGCTGACATTAGTATGATGGTATATGAAATACTACCTATTCGAAGTAATGAAAATGTTATGAAAATTAATTGTATCGGGTGGGAACGAGTTTTTTTAAAACGCATCTATTGCTATATATACCTTTTAATCATTAGTGTAAAATCAGAGTTCCATTTAAACTTTTAACTCTCTCATAGTTTCGTGAGCTGCATACTTGCATCATTAATATTATACATAAATAATTAGGAACTTTTATTGTACTTACTTAAAACATTATTAAAAATAAATATGCTATTTGAAAAAATATAACATTTCTATTTATACAAAAAAGTTTTTTTTTTCATTATAAACGGTTTAATCAATATTACTATAGCTCCTTTAATAGCTTATTAGTACAATAAACTAATAACAAATTGTACTGAATAATACACATAACACACGCAATGCAATTTTCATGTAAATATATTTACGAAATCCGTTCACGAGTCACGACCAATATAATTATTTAAGACATTGCTTTTTGAAGTACGAAACAAAATGAAAATTATAATATTGTATTGAATATTTTTAAAATATTCACATTGAAAGTTGGGACATATTTTTTGATTCGTTAAAAAAAAATGATTTTATGTAATTTGCAATAAAATATTTTTTATTTTTTAAATTTAATCATGTATGTTTCATGTACCTAATATTACATCGTATATATGACCCTAGGTATTTGCAAGTCCAAGGATTTGTCGTTTATTACTTTTCTTTGATTTTTATGATTCTACCAACGATATTAAATTATGCTATAGTACCTATATGTGGTATGTTTATATGTTGGCTATTTAACAGTTTTTAGACGAGGAACCAGATTCCAGATATCCGGGAATCAGTGGGTCACTGATCATTTGACGGCGGAACTATTCAATTTTAATATTTAACATACATAACAATAAAATTGAACGTAATAAATAATTTTATAACTGGATCTGAATAGTGTTAAAACTTAATATAACTACATAATTAGTATGAATAAAATAAATAGTTGCCACTTCGAGAAATCAATATTTTTATGAAAATGTGTCCATTTCATGAAATTAAGTGTCTGTAATATGACTTTTATTTCAACCATTGATATGATTATAGGTACCTACTTATTATATTTTATTACACTATTTTCCTCATAGTAGTGCGTAACTCTCTACTACTTGGTGTGCATGTTAATTAACCTCAGTCTCATAGCTACATAAATAAATATCTATAATACTTTGTTAAAAACAATAATTATAACATTAACGTATCATTCGTAGGTTATTGGTTATACTTTTAATTTTTAAGCAGATAATATTATGTTAACTGAAACTGGGGTTTCGAATTGAAACCCTACAAATTATTAGTCCACTACATTGCTCAGTTTGTATGTATTGAAAATCAAGACAATATTCTGCTTTGGAATATGAAATGTTTGTTGTCTTTCATACCTGAAAAAACTCAAAAAATAATTACCATAAATTATAAAAAAAAAAATTATCTTTCATAAAGCTTGTTTAGCAATGACATCACAATATGTTAAAAATATTTTCAAAAAAGTATATACATTTCGAAATGATGAGTGTAAACACTTAAACGGATCACTCTGTATATTTTAATATAATAAACTATAAAATATTATTTCTTCCAAAAAGTAAAAAAATATTTTAATAATAGTGCACAAATGTGAGAAGCCTTTTAAATCTATGCCAAGGCTGAAAAATGATATAATCATCACTCTGAAAGTCTGAACTTTGATGTAAGTGATTGATATACTATCAAACGTAATGAATCAGAAAACGGAAAACGAAAACGAAATGAAATTAAAAGTAAATAAAAATAAATATGAATATGACAACGCTATGTAGTGATGAGTGTAAACAGCGGCCGCGGGAAATACATCACACATGTTAAAAAAGTTCAAAATGACAACAGTAGATGACGCTGCCACTATCGTTCTGAAGCATCAACCGATTTCAGCGACCGCGAAGACCAATAGGAGATAAATCAAACCGTTATGTGTGTTATATTTATCATTTATGTATTATATTTATGTAATGTAATATATATTTGTGACTTGTGTATGTATTTGATAATCTATTGACCATAAATGTCTATAATAACAATTATTAGTAACTTAGTACCTAGTAAAATATTTTAAATAAAACATGTTTATTGTACCTAAGACTGGTGACATAGGTAATCATCCTCAACGTTGTATATTTGATGTTCTCTCAGTTAACATTGTAATGTCGGATATTTCATAATTTTTTTTATAAGCTTTGACAAAAGTTCCAACAATTGTGAAACATATCAGTCCTAAAAAAATATTATATCGTATATGTATATATATATATTGTATATATTTACGAATGTAAACGCGCCATAGCATTTCAATAAATGATCATTATTCATTGAATATGAAACAAAGTAATAATTATTTACTTAAAATAATCATTTTTCTGTTTAAAAATGTCATGACAGACACAAAAAAATATATATTGTAAACCATCACTTCACGTAGAATCTTAAATGTTGAAAACGTTTTAATTCTTGTAATAACATTAAACGAAATATTTTCTAATACTAGTCCTGGATTTTATTCTTTTATTATTTGTACTCGTAACATCTGATTTAAACGTATGTATTTTTTTTTATCAAAATAAAAACATGGATAGGTTATATACGATATATTAAAAGAATATCAGATTATATTATAAAAATGTAATATAAATGTGCGCTTAATATTAAATTGAATCAATAATCCAAGCTATTTCATAAAACTAACATTTCTTTTGATTTAATTCTTAATTGGTAATTTTTATATTCTATTGTCGGGTTGCACGAACAATCACTAAACATTTAACTAATCAATAATGAGCTAATGATCCCTTAAACGTGGTTTATGGTTTCGGAGGCCCATGATTGTTCCATTAAATTTTATCGGGCCGTTAAATTAATAATTTTTTCATGTAACCCAGGCACCCAGCATAAGTATATTAATAACTAATAATTAATTAGGTATGTAACATATTATTATTAACTGTTAAGCATAATTATTCTCTTTAGTAGCCAGCTTGTTATCTATTTCGTTCAATATGAATGTGCTGATTTCTCCTTTTATTTTTGTTTTTTTTTCTGTGAAGTAAAATAATTTAATTGGAGAAACTGATTTTTCCAATAACGTATTTTATTTTTTCAATAGCCATATCCACATCTTCCTCGGAAATGTTCTTGTGCAATACCAACCTCACACATCCTTCGTATAAACATGATATTCTAACAGACGTTAAATTTACTTTGTTCAGATTATCATCATTCTCGTTGTCTACCTATATAATATAAATATAATATAAATAAAACAGAACATGAACATTAATAAAGGTATCTACAGGCTAAAGTGGTGAACATTTTTTTTTTTATACTACTGAATGTGTTAAATATTCAGAACAATTTAACTTATTGTGTCATTTCAGTTTTTAATAGGTGATTTTTTTTTTTTGGGGGGGGGGGGGGGGTTGTAAAGATTAATTGGTCCATATAATTTTTAAAAAAACTACTCGCAAGCTAATTTCCCTTTTATCTCAATACAATTGCCAACTTGCATACTTATATATGTATTATCATGGACAAGAATAATTTGTGTGAGTCAGTGGAATCCTTTAAGATTTAAAGCTGAACAAATTGAATTACAACACTAAACACGATTGTTATAATAAAGTAATCGAAATAAGTGTAAAATATAATATAAGGTCGGAAGTTCTTTAGAAATTACGGAAACAATATAAAAGTGATTATTTTATTTTTAGCTCTAATGGATTTATTAAATTTGAATTCAATAATAAATAATTGCATACAAAAAATGACTCTAAGTGGAGACTGGTCAGTCAGCCTATATTACTAAGTATATTTTATTATAAACCTATATATATATTTATAAATGTATTGATATTATAATAATTTATATTATTATTAGTTACACGAAAGGTATAAATGCTAAATAGGCAATAGCTTAAAATTAATCTAAATATGTATTTTGAAAATGTCCCACCCCCTAAGTCCTACATTACGCCACTGAAACTGATTTACCTTCAACAACATGTTGTAGAGGTCAGCTGAATTGATCTTCAAATTGTTTAACTTTACAATTATTATATTGGTATCGATTTTCTCCAGGTTAACGGATACGTCAGGACTGGCCATTTGATGGATGGCTGCAAAAAATAAATTTTTCGTTTTACTACCCTGCTGGCCTACTGTATACAATATACTACACTCCAATGGACAATGATTATAAATTTAAGTCATAGGCGCAAATTATCTATAAATATTTTAATCTAAAGATAGTGTCTATAACTGTCTTAAGTGTAGAGCACTGTTTCAGATCATCTAAACTTTAAATCCTTACTATTAAAAAAAACTGTTGGATAGTTCAGTACTTTGTATTTTTTTAAATTAATGTATCGTTTAATATTTGCTAACCTACACTAAATACAATTATTGTAGATAATATTATGATTATAGGTGTGTTACTAATGTTATTATACTTACTTACTAATGCATTATTATTCGATATTCTTGGTGCTAGCTGATCTAGATTTCAGTGCGCTTATAGCCGCACTCTTTTAGTACCCCGCTATTCGCGCTTGACGTGATAAATAGTAAAACGAGTGCGATTTTATAAAACACAAATACACAATTATATACCATTTCCGATTTTCCTGGCGTGCAAGTGATCCACGGCCAGTCTGTCCACACAGTTATCTAAGGCATACACGCCAGCTGCGGCCACGATCCCGGATTGGCGCATTGACCCACCCAAGGATTTTCTGATTCTTCGACACCTAAGCTCGGACAACGTACATTTAAAATAATAAAAATAGTGTTTTCGGTCTGGAATCAGAAATTAATGGGACACTGATTCATTACCTTTCGATAAACATTTTGTTTCCCACCAATACCGCACCAATGGGTGCCCCGAGTCCTTTGCTCAGACAGAACGTCACGGAATCGCAGTGTTCAGCTATTCGACTGACGGGGACACCTAGGTGAACGGCTGCGTTAAACACTCGAGCCCCATCCATATGCAAAGGGACGTTTTTTTCTTTAACAAATTTTCCTATCTAAATAAAAACCAAATATATGATTAGACAGCAGTGTATATATTATACTATGTTTTTTAATTAATTGGTTATTTTATAAATATTTACCTTACCTATCGTAAAATGTGAACTATTCAAATACATATCCTATTAAATATTTCAATGAAGAATAATTGTGTTACTATTAGCGAAGTTTTGGTGCATAAGGCATAAGATATACTGTACCATTCGAAATAACAAAAGATCAAAATAATTTAAGATTAAAATTTGGTTAAAATTGTTAAGCTTATAACATATGCTCTACATTTAACTTATACATTTATATTTGTACATTTTTTATCAATGTCGTTTTTAACATAATTAAAATTTAAGAAATGGAAATAATTCACATGTGAAGTAGATCTCTGTTTTAGTTTGAGTAAACGACTATTGTTCGCTTGTAAAAACCTTGGTTATATAATTCAATAATTATTGAAATAGTTTTTGTTTATCACTATAATATTGTCAAAAAAATAATACGATTAGAAGTAGAGATATTAACTGGACAACAAAAATGAAGAAGTAATATAATAGATACTGACACGCAGTTAAAAAATAAATCTTAAAAAATTTGATTTACTTGATCAAGCCACTCAAGAGGAATAACTACACCACCAAGATAGTTGTGGGTATTTTCTATGCAAACTAATGATGTATAAGATTCGTAATCTAGTGGATTCGATGGTCGAAATTTTTCACGTAACTCTGACATATCAAATGAACCATCTGGCAAATTTCTAACTTCTCTCATTTGCAAACCTGCAAACTGGTTAATGAAAATACCTAAATTAATATTACTAGAAAAAAAACCAAAATAAAAAGGTTATTCAACCTGTGCAGCTCCACTTTGTTCCCACAGCAAAATATGACTTTTATCACCAACTATTACTTCACATCCTCGTTGACCGTTCATGTGAGCTATCACTGAAATTTAGGTATTATTTTTAAAAATACTGTTATTCTTAGGGATTACATGGTCACAGGGGATAATAGACGCAATTTTCTGCAAGTTTTTCTTTTAACATTAGTAAAATAATATACTTATATCGCTTTATAAATATGTTAGATACTAAACAGTATTCAGACATCGTTTCAATGATTAACGTGCTAAAAAATAATTTCTAAAATAAAATATTGATCCCGATTTCTTTATCCTAAGGGTATGTTGACACAATCACTAAAAAGTAAAATGTATATTTTTATTAAATATTTATAACAGTTGTTAATACTTGTATCAATATAGATATGGACAAATCATCAAAATATAAAATAATTTCATTCGAAGTGTTTAGTTTTTAACTATAAGAGCAATGGCTTTTTTATAAATAAAAACAAGTAAGAAATAAGAATAAATTTCCGATGATGACTTTGAAAAATAAGTTTTGATTAACTTTAGTTTTCAATTTTTTTTTGTACAATAACACAATTGGGAAAACCAAAATATTAGTCTATGATTATGATCTTCATCATCATTATTATCTAAGTCAACAATGATGGAAATTACACATGCCATTTTTTTTTCAATAATTGACACTATTGAAAAAACATGGATATTTATTTCACACAATTATTATATCATCAACATAAAATATGTAAGTGTTTAACACACAAAATTATGTTAGCTATAGTTTAGTGTTACAAAAACTCATATTTACCAAGTAAAGAAGCAAATACGTTTCTACAAATATTTTTTAATGCGATTAATATAAATACAAATTACTTGCAACTAAATTTCCCATGAGGCCGCTTGGTAGAAATAATGCCGCTTCTTTTCCAAATAGCGTTGATGATTTATTTTCCAATACTAAATATTTTCAAAGAAAAGAGTTAGTTGTATATTTGAAAAGTTATAACCAATGAGTATTTGAGTTAGTATATACAAATGTATAAATTACTGCAACGGAGCAACTAGGATTAATTTATTTCCTATAGCTTAAGTTGTGGTTTTCAATCTTCCATATAGAACAACTACATAATACACCTTAGCTAATATGGCCTGGCTGCCTGATTAAGCAATATTCTATTTTCAATGTGTTTAGAAACTAGAAAGTGGTTATATAATTTCTTTAAAGATGATTCTTTGAACAAATTTACAAAATATCTTCTTATAATTTTAAATTGATCCACAGTTTATTCTTACTATAGACTATAGTTAAGAAGACAGATAGGATTCATAATTGTTGAGACTTAAATTGTAAATGTATATTCAGCAGTTCGCGTTTAGTTTTATTAGTTTTTAATATTAGAATTAATTAACCAGTTTTACATTTTTTTAATTAAATACGAGATTACGGTGCGCATAATACTCTTTTTTGAATCAAAATATTTAAAAAAAACCTAAAACTTATTATTATAACATTATACCTGTAGCAATTTAATATTTCAACTTCATCTGCAGAGAAAAATATATTACGGCGCTAAATCGGTGTACCTCAGGTTTAGTGTACTACAAATATTTATATAATTTGTTCCACAAATAACTATTTTTATTATACTTTTGTATAGACAGTAAATACATCTTTAAATAAAAAAAAAATTAAATTTCATCAACATTTGGATTTCTAATGATGCATAAAAATTGTGCTCAAGTAATTTAAATATTTTGAAATGTGTGAACAACTTATGAGGAACTTTATAAAAATATTCAAGCTCTTTTTACTTGAACAAATATGTAATCATTCATAAATAAGAAAAAAATACTAAAAATAGTATAAAATTTAAAATGTCTATAAATTCCTTAAAAAAAGCAAAATATGTATTATGTATTTATAATTTATATCATATAGAGAAAAATACATATTTGGTGAACATTTAAAGTGTCTTTTAACTTTTTGCTTTACAAAATTAACAAGATAATTTGGGGAACGAAAAAAATGCAATTTAATTCATTTATTTTGTAAGTTATTTCTTTAAACTTATTAACTATTGTACATAAAGTATGCTTCTTTTACGTATTCAAATTTTTGGAATAATAAATGCATTTTTAAAATTGTTAACATTGTTTTTAATGACTTATGTGATTGCCAAAAAGAAATAATTATAAATTCACGTTTTGGGAGATATAAGACCACGTAACATGCGGTTATCTGCCTGATCTAGATAAGTACCTACACCTAATACTTGAACATTAAAGAAAAATATTCTCTTATTTTCACGACGTCAACAATTTAATTTGGATATGGTAGTCCACCAGATAGTTACGTATCACAAATAGGTATAAGTACTCCAAATAGGTACTAAATTAAACCGATTCATGTATAGATACATAGCCACCTAGGTATTACTTATTAGATAATAAACTATATTTATGCACGGTCTTATGTATAGACCGTGATTAATATGTATAATATACCTTATGGTATATCTGTGGTAACATATAATAAGTGATAATGGGTTCCTGATTGTCGATGGAACATTTTTCAATTTGTCACCTATACTTATATCTATTAGTCCTTGTATTTTTATTTATTCTGTTATAACATAGTATAGTTGTTTTTAATGTGAGATATATTATGTTATTTTACATTTTTACATCAGTGTTTTGAATTCATAGAATGTTTAGTACTACCTATCTGTATTAGTTATTTTATGGAAATTATAATTTATTTACTGAGGTGTTTTATTTGACTCTCCCACAGTTTTATATTTCTGCAGGCGTCCTTGCTAATATACTTATCAAAGATTAATTTTGTAGATCTAAATACTCTCTACTGATAGCTGGTTAGTAATTAGTGAATACATTACATTAATACTTACAATATACGGTTGGGTCTTCTCGATAACCATCGTCTCCAACTTCTGCTTCAAACATGGCTTGTCGCATATGGATGTCTGGTTTCGTAATTGTGTCACTTATTAAGTCAATAACCTTAGCAGGCTACAAATTAATTAAATAATGCAATTTAAAAAGTTGATTAGTTATTTTAATTTGTAATTGTGTTTTAAGGACAGCACTGTACTTAAGGTAAAATATCATCAGAATAATGGTATCAAGAGAAATTTTAATAGAACGCATATTTACTCTCGACTGTTTTAAAAACTAGTTGATAATAATGGATATAATAAATAATAAATGCAATAAAAAATTAAAATGAAAAATCTATCTTCCGTTTCCACGAGTCTCTCATGAAAAATAAGACTTATTACTTTAATTTTCTATAAGGAAAATCAAGCAAGTGAGTAAAATATAAACACGTATTATAAACAAATATATATATATCAGTACAATAATTTATGTATATAACATTTTATTGAGATAAATAATTAGTATAACTATTTTTAATAAATACTTAAAAACAAAATTGTTTATATGGTGATTGATTAAATAATTTAATTTGAAAAATTGACAGTTTATTTAAGTAATAGTAAGCATACTGATATTTGATACCACGATAAAAATATTAACTTGTTGATAGTCGACTAAGAATATTATATTAAAGCCGAGTAAACACGTTTCTATTGTTCAAAAATGTTTCTATGTATTTTGGTAGTTGAGGATAGATGTGCTACTTAGTATAGAACGATTTTAATTTTAAAATTGTATTTGAAGTGAGTATATAAAATATAAATATATTAATTTACAAGTATTGAAATATACTTACTATTTCGGATGATTCTCGATGTTGACTCATGATAGTTTTTTTCAGAAAATTGTTACTTATAACCACTAAAACACAATTTATTTAAACAAAATAAAATTCTTAATAATACAATAGCAATTTTCTGGTATTCATATTAATATCAAAAATTCAACATTTAGAAAAATCAATAAACAATATGTTTAAAAACAATTTAAAGGTTTAATGACTTAATAATATATAACACAATATTGTTTCATAACATCAAAATAAAATCTGATCTACATAATGTAATTTCACTCTGGTTTAGGTACCTACGTAGATCGTAGAAAACAACGGATGTTAATAAAAAACCGGACATTATCGTCATATTATAAGCAAATTAAATTATTCAGAGGGGTCCGACCGTCTCGAGTATGTCGGTGATGATATTTTTACATCGAATTAAAAAATTTTGTACGCACTACCATATTGTAAATAAAAAAATTAAACTGAGTTGAGTTGTTTTTGTAAATTGTCGTAGAATAATGAAAATTTAACAGTTAATGCACAATACTATATTACAATACTATGTCAATACCTATGTATATATATTTTTTAATTTAAGGCTTTAGTTTGTAACTATGATTACTTAAAAATTACATCATAGATAAATAAACAATGTCAATACATCAATATATATTCTATTGAATTATATAATGTATAGGACTGTAAATTATTAGAAAACTTTAGCACCTTACTAATTAATCCATCTTCTAACACCAGGTGTGTGCTAAACTGTTAATATGAAAAATCAATGGTTTTGTAATGAATCCATCGAATACTTATCCCTTCTGACATAAACGAAATAATATTTACATTAAATATTTAATAGCAAAAATATTCGAGAACCAAACAATATGGATATTTGCGTGTGAATATTAAGCCCTTGTAAAATTAATTTATAAAAACATATATAGATAAATTAAGTATACATTATACCTACCTATAAATAATATATAAAAATAAATAGCAAAAAATAATAAAAACCACTAGCTTCAGGTAGTAAATAGACGGACAAACTAGTTGTAAAAACAACTGCAGCTTGTATAATAGAACATATATAGAAAAAAACTTCTGGTGGAGGCTACAATTTTTTTAAATCTATCTCACCCTTTCTTTACCACCTTTCATATTTATTGGGAAAAAGCTAGTTAAACGAACTACAAGAGTAAATTGAAAATAAAGAAAAGGAATAGGCACGCTTATTGTCACATAAACAAGACTTTAAACTAACATTATTAGGTACCTACAAATAATGTAGATTGGAATAAATTCGGGGATAGTGGAGAGTGTCGTGTACCAGTGAGTGAGTGTTATTAGAAAACTAATAATTAAAAACCATTTGTTGAATAATAGGTTTTTTGTATTATTATATGATCTAAATTGTTAATACTTAATAGCAACTATGGTTAGATATTTAATTATGTAATTAACTTTCTGTAGTCAGATATATTAGGTTATTTAAAAATATTTAGAAATAATTAAAATATCTTAAAACAATTTAAAATAAAGGAAGATGAAAATAATTATTTGGTTTATTTGGTAGATAAAAAAAACTATTTTAAAAATATTTGTCCACTTACCTCTAGAATTCAATTTGACGAAACTGCACCTGGGTTGTTGAGCGGTTAAAAAAATATTAACAATTTGGAGGGCGATAGCAGAGAAGCTATGAGGTTTTTATAGATAGTCTGATCCAGTGTTGCCAGAATTCATAAAATAAACTAGAATTCAGTAGTCGTTAAATTAGAAAATACAATATTTTGAACAAAATCAATGTAATAATTTTCAATATACCTAATATTCAATTTAAAACATGATAAGTATAATATATGATAACAGGTATGACACATTTATTATATTATACATTTTGAACCACTGCACGCATTTTGTGGATCTAGAGCTGCCAAAGAAATTAAGTCACATTAATTTTTATGAGCGTTTAAAATTTAAATTTTTACAACATTGAATGCTGACCTGTCAATTAATGTTTTCTCCTAAGTTAATTTTTAATACTACACTATAATTCAAAAATAAATTACCTTAGGTACTTGAAGATTTTGCCAAATGTTTATTTTATATACATGATAAGTATTTCAAAATATGTTAACACAAAAAAGTGTTAACATATTTTGAAATAAGACATATAACAAAAAAGTTTTTTTGTAGATATTTGAAATTTGGAATTGTTTTTAGTTTTTTTTCTATAAATATTGATAAAAAAATATTCATAGGGTCAAAAAGTTCAAAAATGTAATACAAAGTTTCTCATAAGTTGTCGTTAGAGCAATTTAAAATTATTAAAGTTGCGGTCCTTTTTATAAACATTTAAAGTTTAAATTTTGATCAAAATCAAGACAATTTTCAAATAACTTAATAGTAAAACATTTAGAAAATGTTCAATTTTTATAGATAAGGATTGAAAATGTAAATCAAGGTTTGTTATAAGTATTTCATACTGTAACCAACAAATTTAAATACATATATAAATGCATTGTTTTAATGGATACCTACTTTAAGTTCATATACTGACGAAATTAAATATTAAGAAGAAGTATTACGATTTTAGATATTTTTTTTTGCAATTTAAAAATATTAATCGTGAGTACTTGACACTTTTAAAGTATATTATTATATTTTATAAACACAATGACATTTTAAAATACTGTTACTGTGTTTCCGGGAAAAAATAATCCAATCTACTGCAAGACTATAATAGTAAAATAAATTACTTTAAAAGCAATAATATCATAAAATATCTTTAGTAATACATAAAATTAAAAGCAATAATATCTTAAAATACCTTTAATAATATATTGTCTTATGTGAAAAAGATTGGATGAGTTTTAATGAGCTTTTTTATATATTTAATTAGCACTATAAAATTTGGAACTAACAACTTTTTAAATTGCTTTCGACTAACTCCAACAGTTGTCCAACCAAAGTCTATCAAATCCAAGAAGAGTTGATTTTAGATTGTTGTGCTAAGTTTGTAGTAAGCACCGTCTTCACTCAGAAATGTATAGAATGATAATACAAAATCATTGAATTCTAATTTAATACATCCATTATAGTGACTCACACGAAACCTAATGTACAGCAAAACGGTGCCTACTTTATTTTTTACTTTACTTAAGTAGGTACCACTAAATAGTAATGACTACAAAAAAAATATTAAAAATTTAAAACCATTAATATATTTTTCATATCATTTTAAAAGTAGTTATATAGTAATTTGTTTCCTGTAACACATGTCATCCACGATAATAAATTATAAATGTAGGTACCTATACATTTTTATTTTTTGTGTTTGAAAATGTTTGGAGTTGTTTAATATACTTAGTATAAGGTCTTTAATAGTTCGGCCCGATATCGGAAACTTTCTCCCCCATTCATGTTTGTATATTTTTTTTAGGCTTAGCCATTTTTGCAGGAACATTATTTGCTCCTGGTGTAGGTTATAATGTATTGATGTATAACAATTTGTTTACGTGAATGTGAAAATCATCTTGATACATATCCGGTGTGGGCTTTCATAACAAGTTGACAGATACTTTCGATTTAAACTGTTGGTGAGTTAGCTATAGTGACAATGACCAGACCCTATAAAGAGTATTATTGCCTATGCTCTTTAGGTATACTACGAAAAATAATATGATGTGACAAATTAACAAGATTTATTTTAACAAATTAACAATTATGTTTTGATCCAAGTTGTAGTTGTATTTATAACGTATCAAAGTATTTCATTTATCAGAATCGACTATTTGAATGTAGGTAGGCATTAACTATATAAAAAATTCCATAAATATGCATTTAGGCAAGTATAAATAAGTGTTAAAAAAAATTAGTTGTTTTCGGAAATAAATACGCTAGTTCATATAATTTATATCTCAGTGTCCGGTGTTTCACCTTGTAATTTGTATATTTGTGTTACGTACGTGTTTTTACTGAGTATTTCTACTTCCCCATTCCCCCAAAAGTGATAAAATTTAAAAAAATACAATTGTTGAGATAAAGTATTCATAATTTAATACAAAACCTATTATAATAGCATAGGTATTGAGACTGTTGCACTGTACATTTTAATATTTTTCTTATAATTCACTACTTCACTGCAATTATATATTTATATTTATCTAGTAGATATAACATATAAATATACGATAAGCTTTGTAAAGCTAGTTATTCATTAATAATATAATAAATCATAAATTGAATCGAAACAATTTTTTTTAACAACAGAATGTATAAAATAAATATAAATATAAAAGGCTAATACTGTTCGTTTCTAAATATATTTATTGGTTTTAATAATACCTTCTATAATTAATATTATTATTTCTTTATTTTAAAGCTATAATTTACTAAAAGGTTATTATTTGATAAATTAAATATACAAATGTGTAAAAAATGAGAAACTTTTAGACGAGCAAATAAGAATTTTTACAATTCGCAAGTGGCTGTAATTTAAAATTGGTTACGTAAATTATAGTTATCGTCGATGTAAATAAAAGTAATAATTTTGGTAGCTTGATCTCTGCTGAATGCTTCTTGCATATCTGGCTGAGCATTATTTATATTAATGTTTGTCATTTTGTATCCACACACAAATTACTAGCTGATGATGCATTTGTACTGCGTTGTAGAAACGTAGACGTACAGACTGCATAAAGTATGCATATAGTGTATTCTCACCGTACATTTTTGAACAAATGACAACTATCTAATATTATTATTAGTGTGTCTACTGTCTACAGTATAACGAGTATCGACGTAGGGGAGATAAACATATGGCTATATGACGGCAGTAACCAGTATTTAAATACCTAAAGCCGTTTCATTTTGACCGTAAATTATGTACTTAATTCATTCACATTCTCGGTGTTGTGAAGTAGGTAGGTGCATCGTGCATTGTACATGATGTTCACGTTGTTAAGAGAGATTCCACACGAGCTTCAAGTAAGAGTGTAAGACAACTTAAATACACTATACTACTATAGGTACGTATATAGTATTATATAGATATAGTATAATAATGACATTTTATTCAGTTGATGTGAAACTGTTCTAAAATTGTAATTCGTATGTTAATTAGATCCAGTTGGTTCTTTTTTTTATTACATTTATTTTTTTAATTATTATTATCGTTGATTTGCGTTTTTATGGCAATAAACAAAGTGTTACAAAAATCGGCCTCGGGAAAATCGATTAGGAAAAAAAGCTGTACTCAGTCAAAAAAACATATCTACTCGTATGTTACAAAAATATGAGCAAGTGGGTACCCGTATCACTCTGTTACAGTACAGTAGTAGGTGGGCAAGTGGGTACCCGTATCACACTGCTGCAGTACAGTAAGTGCAGAATGGGTCACAGTGTTAAATTTGAATTGAAATGTCATCATTATAGTAAAATATATTATAAATTAAAATATACCTACGTTTCAAATCCACACGAGTAAAGTTTTTATGTACAACAAGATAAACAAAAATCTAAATTTACTTTTAACAAAATCAAATTGTATGTATTTTTAGATTTATTGATCCTAGTACGGACAAGTAAATTAAGAACCTTTTTTTAAATGTTAAGCCTTAGCTATAAACATTTAACATTTCATACCAATATGTGATAAGTCCACCAGTTTCAAAAACCTTATATTTTCTTTTCTTAAAAAACTAAAAAAATATAAAAATATTGATAATGATTTGGAGCCAATGTGCAACTTTGGGTGGGCTAACTTTACGTAAGTCTATTTTCTTACGATTCATCTCAATAATAACATTTACTAAATCAATTATTCATTATTATTAAGTTTACATTTTTGTAATTGAAAAATTTGAAGTAAAAACATACAATTTCCAGAGGTTGATTTTAAAAACAATGAAAATAATCTCGGAAATGTTAGGCGAATATTCGCTCAGTGTGAATATACTCAGTCAAAACAACGTGTTTAATTTTAAAAAACTTGAGCGAAAGTCTTTAGCGAAGGTTGGCCTACAATTGAACATTCGGGATCGATCACAGGCGATGGTGGATTTTATTCGCTCGGTTCACTAGTGTGAACACGTCATAATCTAAAAAAAGTTATTTAATTGTAAGCTAATTTTTACGTTGATTTGGCTGGCGTCATCGCTGAAATAATTCGCCTAGTATAGTAGTATGTATCTATAGAGGCCTGTACTGCGTAGGTATGCCTTAGCAACTTACTAATACGTGTGCGTAATATTTATGACATTTTTAATAAATAATAATAATTTGATAAGTCATCCATGTCACTATGTCAGTCAACCTTATCGTCTACATTATATGGAAATAATCTTGATGATTGGTCAATGGTCAACTGATGGGCGATTAACAGTTTAGGTATACAAATGTTGGTAACTGTTCATATGTTATCGATTTCTTGAACTTTTATAGACTACCTATATAGAAATAGAAAATTATAAATCCATGTAAGCATTTACAACTAAATTCCATGAATTGAATTGAATGCATTCATATACATGAAGTATTGTAACTTTTCCAGTTAAAGTATGACAAGTAATCGATCCTTATACACCAGACATTTCCTGTTACCACTGCCCACTCATACGTCTGTTGTCGGTATACTATTGTGAGTATTCTATACCGTGGTTCAGAAGCTTAGAATGTATTGTATAGTTTCGTAAAACCTTGAACCTAACGTCAGCTAATCTGTAATCGTATAAATGAGTGCGTTCAATGTTTGTGAAATGTGTTATTCTTTAGGAAATATCCCGTGTGGTCGTATGAAACGATTGGGTGCCGTCTTTACTGGCGAAATCTTTTTTTCTTTTTAGGCATACTATTATCGATTGGGCAATATTGTTTTTACTTTCGTGCAAGAATACCAAGTATAATTTCTTCAGTCTGTCCAAATTCCAAATTGAAGCATGCTCTATTCACTTAGGACAATCTTAATGGTGCATAGTAAGTTGAATCAAAATATCAAATAGAATATGATTTGGGGACGTATATTATTGAAACTGGTTGCTCATTTCCGTATATTGTATGGACTGAGACTACACCATTAAATCCTAGGAAAATATTTACTAATGAAAGTCTAAAAAATAAAAAAGAGTATCTTTGTAAAAAATAAAAAGTCAGAAAATGTACAAACTATTTGGTAGGACAAACAGAACAGTGATTGACTACCTAGTTAAGATTTTGTTTACTATTAAAATGTATTCATAAATTGGTTTTCAACATTAAATATTTATTCAGCTTAGACTTTAAAATTGGTACAACTGTTTATTTTTAACCTAACTTTAAGAAAACCATATAAAACTTCATTATAATACCTATGTGCTATTTATTATTAAAAATATTAGTTAATTAAAAAAAGTAAGTGAAATCCTAGTGATTGAACATTGCATGCTAATTTTTGAAAACTCAAGGTATGAACAGTGAACATCTAATTATGACAATTTGTACATAATTCGTAAATAATAATTATAGTACCTTTATTAAAAAATAACACAAATCTTAAATATATACGTAATACATATTATCTACGGGTATCATGGATTAATCTTTGCTTCTTATAAAAATAAGTTCAATACGTCACTGGTTCAACCTACCGTGAATGACATTATTAATAACAAAATAAATTATCTACTGTAATACTGCAATAAGTATAATACTGTATAAATACCTATGTAATAAAATATCATTAAAGGCATAATATGGGATGGACCAACACCACTAAACGATATATTTTCGTTTACGATGATAATACGTGATAATAATATGTAAGTTTGATATTTCATGAAATTATATGATACCTACTTGACTATGTAAGATGTGATAATTTTTGCTCTAAGCAACTATTATTATTATCAGAGATGGAATTTTATAGCGCTAGAAAAGTATAAATATGTATGTAATAGAAATTACAAAATTAAAATTATTTATAAAAAAAACAAGACTAACTATTTTTGTGTTAAGCCACAAATATGGATAGTAGTATTGATTTTAGAGGAAAATTATAATTTGTAATCGGTGAATCATGTTCGCGCTTCATAATGAAATTATGACAAATAATAAATATTATTTAAACACATTACACACATATGAATGTAATTGAAGAACAAACAGTTTAGATAACAGATTATCAATAGCCAGATTAATCTTTTGTCCAATTAATTAAGTTATACACACTATTATTTTAATTGCTGAGATATTATACGCAACGCCATAGTGGTTATTAATTTTTAAAGTGGGCAAAGACCATATAGTAGGTTACTGATTTATAAAATATAAGGACAATTGTAAAATGATATTGTCATAATTAAATTCAATGTGTTCAGTTTAGAAAAAAATAAAAAGTTTTGTTAACATATATATTTGTTTTTGTGATATTTCATCATTTTTAAACCTATGTTTATTAAAATTAAAGTATAATATTGTACATTGATAACAATCACGACGTCGATCGCCTCTATTTGTGTATGGTGCAATCTAATAAGCCGTGTGTAATGATGAAATTAATTTAAAAATTTTACCAGTTTAGCGATGTAAGTACAGTTTATGCAACTAATCACAAAATATAAGTGTAAGTGCATAAGAATTCAAGAAGATATTAGGGTAAAAAATAAAGGTACCCTTACATTTAGCTAAACTATTTAAGGTAATGCTTGTCACGATTAATAAATTAATCATACATATAAATATACATATATACATATATCAATTTCATTATTCATTTGTAAAAGTATCTCGTTAGAAGGTAGTGCCTAGATTTACACTTATCGATCAGATGTATTTCAATTTTGAGTACGGTTAATGTACTCAATTAGGTACTTATCTACCTGTAACCTGCCGGTGGGAAGTGTTAAGTCTTAACTCCTTATATTTTACAGTCGTCTGTCTATATTGTAGTTAAGTGTATTCATTTTTCAAGCCTAAAAGTTATTGTTTTTATATATCTCTTCCTGAGGGTCTCAATTTATGATTCTCGAAGCAATAATTTCTAATATTTATACGTATAAAAATCAAATTATTTTATTTTAATTTAGTCTTAAATCTACATATTTTTATTGAGTTACTTACCTACTGTTAATATACAAATTAATATATGATAGTTATAACTTATAATAATATAAAAGTCATAATTAATTGTTTCAATGTTCTAGTGGTGTCAAGTAAAGAATATTGCAAACTAATCTGCAGGTGCATATTCATCTATATAGGAAAAAATAATTTCTAAAAACGTCGATATGTCAAGTCAATTAAAAGCTTATGAAAAGGTTAGTAGAAATATTTTTATTTGGTAATTGTTACTTTAATAGTTTAATTAACTTAATTATTTATCATAGAATAAAATATTAAATACTTATTCTATCTGATGAGAAGGCTTTTCATTTTGCGAATCATGTATTTTTATGTGTAAACCTCTATAAGATGTCAGTAAAATCATATTTTCTCTTTGTATAGACTTAATCGGGTAAATGTAAACTGGGCCCGAAGGTACCTTTTTTGTTGTAAACTCGGCCCGAGAATTTTAGATAGTAAAAATAGGTAGATTGTAAACTCGGCCCGGAAATTTCAGGTAGTAAAATAAATCGATTGTAAACTCGGCCTGAAAACATACATAGGAGAAGATTCTATGCTTCCGCCTGAAATGTGGGCCAGTGCATCAGTTGAAACGTATTTAACAACAAATGCATGTGAATCATTTCATGCGCATTTTAATTCAAGTTTTAATTCCACTCACCCCAATATATATTCCGTCATTTCAAAATTAAAAGAAGTACAAACAGAAACGTACATTAAAATCAACAGCCTAGATGCACCATTTAAATTCCAAAATATAAAAACTAAAAAAAAAAAAAGAACTCTTAGAAAGAACACTTACAAAATATAAAAATAAAGATATATCAGTGAGTGAATATGTAAAATACATATCTTTTTACTTAAAAAAACTAGATTTATATATTATTATAATAAAATTTTTCACTCATTATTTACACTACAATATTACTTATTTATTTTTTATTATATTTTTACATATTTTTACACTTATACATTTATATAAATACATTTATTATTATTTTATTATAAATATAATAACATTTTAATTACATTTTTCATTTAAATAACGAATTTCATACTATGAATAATAATATGAAAATGAAAATAATTTTTGGAGGATAATGAGAACCGCCTCCTCTCGTAGTGTCCTCTGGGTAATGCTAAATGTTTCTCAAAAATATTATAAGAAAAATCATGGTTTTTACACCTAAATTATTTTTACCTGAAAAAAATCGGGGCCGAGTTTACATCTAAATAATTTTGACCTGAAAAAACCCGGGCCGAGTTTACATTTAAATAATATTGACCTGAAAAAAACCCGGGCCGAGTTAACAATCCACCTTTTGAAAATGTTTTTTCTTAGGGCCGAGTTTACAATCTCCCACTTAATCGGCGTAACCAGTATGACTGACAACCGTTACTTGTTAAAATTAGGAACTTTCCGTTGAACTTTACCTTCGGTTATATTAGTACTAACTGAAGTATAATCGATACCGTGTTTTCTTGAGATTTGAAAACACTCGAATCAGAAGAGTACATTTCATACTTCAGCTGTCATAAACCAACAATTTCATGTACTTAAAATTGAAAAGGCATTAACTATTTTCTAGTTTCAAACTTTAAGCCATTTACTTTTTAATTGAAAACTCTACACATTACAATATACCTAGGTACTTATACATCCTTCTTCTGATCAATGCTCTTGAGAGCACCACGCAAGTTATTCGTGTTTAAATGTACACTTCTGAGTTCGTATCGATTCGGAATAAGAAAATTATGGTACCTACTTGCCCCAATTTTTTTTTTTTGTTAGCTATTTTTCAAATTCTGATTACACAAACGTGATTTTTTTTTCAATTCTGAAAGTTTATGAACTTGCATGTTTATACATCAACTAGACTCCCTCTTTATTTGTCTTCACAACATGCCATTCACTTATTGTTCAATATATGTATGAACAGATTGTGTAATAAAAAATTTTTAAAAAAATTATTTATAAAACTCCTGACTCTTTATTATTTGATAAAATCTATTGCTCTTTATAGCTTTTGGTTTTATAAAATAAAAACTTTAACTCGGCATTAGGTAATTTATAAAAACACTCATATGAGTTATAATTTATTATTTCTTCAATAATCATAAGGTAAAAAAAATGCTCTTAATTATTTACTATTTAGAACTTGGCTAATTGTAATTTATTATTTATTTATTGTTCGAATTAAAATAATATTTGACAAAAATAAATAGGAATTACACATAGAAGCATATTAGAAGTGCGGAAAAAAATTAAAAACTCAATAGAACCAATATAGTTTTTTTTTTTTAAACTTGTATTTACCCATTGTTTTGATTTCAATAAATATGGTCCATGATATTGCATAGACAATAATGTGTTTCGATAAGGAAATGTTTATCTTAGTCTACAGTAGGTAACACATTAAGTAAAATTGTTATAGGTGTAGCGTAAAGGTATAACTGTATAAGTAACGTACTACTATAATACTGATATTGTTAGTATTAAGTATAAACTATAGAAACTAATTGTAATTAAGTGTATTAATAGCTGATAAAAATTCATTAGCCCTCGTCATTCACAATATAATAATTTCATCATCGTTTAATCACGATTAAGATAAAATAATATTAAAAACATCATAATTTATTTGTTTGATAAATTTATATAATAAAAAAAATTATTTGGATCGTTGTTATACCTATATGGTTAAATTATTTATAATTAATGAACCATTCACGCAAATGAAAGTGTTTTCAACATGTTATAGTGGGTATATATAATAGGTGGGTCTACAGGTCGTGCAAGCAAGATATGCACGACCTGAGAAATTTTACGAAACATGTGTAAGAGTGATATCAATAATATTGCTGTTACTTTTAAATATTAAAAGGTTTTTTTTCATTTTTATCACTTGTATTATTTATTATTTTCAGTACTCACAATAATGTTCCTAATCATGATTTTTTTTCTCAACATTTGGGGATCAAACTCCTTATCCCCGCTTGGTTTCACATTCATATATTAAACTTGACTCCACGACCTGCAAAAAAGGTCTAGAACTCTAGACACGCCTATGCATATTATATGCTTGAAAACGATAACAAACACGTTTTTCGTTGTATTTTATTATAAATAATTCAGTTAACACTAAAACTGGCACAGTCCGTGGTTTTAACTGAAAATAGAAAGTACTTTAGTATACCTAGTATATAATATTATTACTGTACCCGAGATTTTAATTTTAATTAAAATATAAATAATGTACACGTTCAAAACTTTAAAGCTGGTGCCATCCGAAAATGATTTGCAGCTGGGTGAAGTGATCGACTTGAGAAGCGATACAGTAACGAAACCGGATGTCCCTATGCGCCAAGCAATGTTCGATGCTGAAGTCGGTGACGATGGTTACGGAGAGGATCCCACCATAAATCGTAAGTTTGAACAACGGTTTTTAAGCCTAACACAACTAATCTAAGTGTGATAATATAGTACAGAAATAATTTATTTGTAATTATTAAACCGTTACTATTTAAAGGTAAAATTATAGTTTTAACTAACTTCTATTCTCTTTTGCTTAGCTCATTGTTGTTTGATATTTTTTAATTATTATAGTTTTGGAAGAGAAAACGTCGAAACTATTTGAGAAAGAAGCGGCAATATTTTTACCAAGCGGACTCATGGGAAATTTGATTGCAAGTAATTAAACATATTTGTAATTTAATTTAATTTAATTTTCTGGCATTCAATAATTTGAAAATCATAATATTGGGTTATTTATGAATATTCTTAGATTCTAGGTTAATTTGACCAAATTATGCGTTTTGGTTGTAATACCTATATTATTTTGACTTAACATGTAAAATGTTTGGATTTTAAAATAATTTAATGACGTGTGAAAGCTAATTAATAAAAAATATAGATTACTTTTATCTATATGTAAAACAAACGTACTAACTTTGTATCTGTGACATTTTGTGTAGATATTTTCAGTATCTATAATGTATTGGAGCTTTGAGAGGTATATATTATACATCCGGATCCTATTTACAAATGTATATATAATATATCAGTACCTAACCAAAATGAATATACTATATGGATATCTTATTATAAAAAATTAGCATGCCTATGGATATACACTATACACTGATTAGAGATTCGTAATCACGAAAAGTATCAACAATTTAAATTTTAACAATATTGAACGAACAATATTGAAACATATATATTATATAACTACCATATATGTATATCTCAAGAAATAACTCAAATTTCTATTAATCACAAAAATATAGTTCACATAATTTTAAGAACATGTATTATTCAATTCAATTATTAAAGATTTGTATTCTAAATACTATAATATTTGAATTTTTAAAGTTGAACTTAATTAATCAGTATACATTATAATATAAATAATATTGTATAAGGTGAAATCAATCAAATTAAAAAATATAAATTATTACAAAAAAGTAAAAGCAACTTTATATGCACCTCCCCCCCCCCAAAAAAAAAAAAAAACAACCAACAATTTAGATTTTAACAATATTAACTATACTTATTACTTTACTTACTTTCTTAGTGCTTTGGAAGGGTTTGTGAAATTTAATATTTATATGTGGTTGAATGGAAATTATCTATTACTTTTTTACAATTTACAAAGCAAATAAGTTTAGTAAGTGTTTACTGTTATATTAGTTGATAATTAATTATTCGATCTATGATTTTATAATGTTTTTTACAATTGAAAATTACAATTTCTAGTGATGGTTCATTCAAAACAGCGTGGTGGTGAAGTAATAGTGGGCCATAAAAGTCATATTTTGCTGTGGGAACAAGGTGGAGCTTCACAGGTACCTAAATATATATACAATTTCGTGTGTGTATATTTTTTATTATTTAGAAGTGTACTATCAATATTATAATAATAATTAATAACGTTTGATTAAAAAAACAATCCATTAGTTCCACTTTAATTAAGGTGTTGAGTATTCATGTATTTTATGTATAATTGTAAAAATACTATATAAAAATTGAACATTTTATACATTTATAACTACAAAATAATTTGCAAATTTTCTCAATTTTCGAGCTATTTTGATATAAACATCATCATCATCATCATCATCATCATCATCATCATCATCATCATCATCATCACATCATGAACATTTTTATAGATTTGTGTTAATTTTTTTTAATTCCAACAAAAAACTGAGGAATAGCTTATATACATTTTTTAATTCTTAGCTATAAAAATTGAATATTTTATTAATCGTATTACCACAAAATAGTTTGTGGTTTTGTCGAATTTTGTCAAAACTTGAGCTTAAAATTAATATTAAAAAAATGTATGCTTATGTATTTTTAATATTTTAATATAGCTATAAGAACAACGTATATGAGGATCTTGTATTACATCTTTTTGATCAATAGAATAAGTTTTTATCGAGAATAACTGTAAAAAAACTAAAATGGAAATGACTGATAAATTTAAATAGCTTAAAGAAGTTTAAATATTTATAAACATGATAAAATCAATGTTAGGTGAAAATGTCAAGAAACTACAGTAATTAGTTTTCTAATTACAACAGGATATCAAAAATAGATTTAGTATAAATAGTTATTTTACAAGTGAAATTAATGTCGAAAAAATTTGAACTTCTAACACTCATAAAAAATGAACATTCCAGTACATTTTTTTTTTTTTATTAATTTTGGCATTCTAACAGATTGCCGGGTTGCAAATGAGAGAAGTTAGGAATTTGGACGATGGTACCTTGGATATGACAGAGTTACTTGGAAAAATACGACCGGAGTTCCCAGATCCGCATGAACCATATACTACACTAGTGTGCATAGAAAACACTCACAACTATTGTGGTGGTACTGTATTGCCTGTCGAATGGATTGATCAGGTAACAAATATAATATAATACAATAATAATTTATTGAATGTATATATTACATATTCCTACTTAGGTATTGCCTTTTTAACTAGAATGATTTTCAGGAAAACAGTTGTTTAGGCATGTAAACATTAGCTTACAGTATCGTTGACAGATTTATAACTTGCTAAATACTGATAATTACTGCACAAATTACGTGAACATTTTATGTTCTCTATTGTAATTATTATTATATTGATAAATAATTACTAATTCGCCATGTACATATACAGCCTCTAAAGTCTAAATATTAAGTAAATAATCATGATAATGAGTAATGATAATTGGATGATATATAACTTCGAAATAATTATATTTTCATAATTTTAAGGTCAATGGTGTTTCGTAACTCATAATCAAAAACAATTTATTTTCGAGCATATTTGAAAAATATATTTCTACACCTTTATTATAAGTTATAACTATAGGTAATACTAATTTGATATCTATATAGTATAAGGTTACTCAAATTACAAGCTACAACAACGTAGTTCCATATACTTTTATAACATATTCAATTGTGGAATTCAAAATGAATGAAAATTCAATTTAGAATGTAAGGTTAATACGAGTAAAATAATAATTAGATAAAATATTTCGAAACCGCTTAAAAATTAAAATATATCAAAATATATCAAAATACTTAAGTGTTATTGCCTACTTATTATTACCAACTTCTTCTAAAATTTAATACACGATTGTTCAATGTAAATATGTATTATGTAATGATACTAACTTTCTTTAAGTTTAACTAATTTTAATTTTTAAATCATTCAAATTACCTTCTTTTCAGTTGATTGTGATTTCAGCAGTAACTATATAACATTTTATTATACCTAATACTTGCTTCGACAACTATAAGGAAATTCTCTTTTTTATTCTGGTATTACTTTTAGCTGATATTTTAATATAAAAATTCTCACTATTACTAATGCATGGCCCTTTGGGGCAATAGATAATAAGTACATATCTAGATACTTCTAAAGTTCTAAGTGTTTAAACTG
Organism: Myzus persicae; assembly: GCF_001856785.1. Lineage (NCBI taxonomy): Eukaryota > Metazoa > Arthropoda > Insecta > Hemiptera > Aphididae > Myzus > Myzus persicae. Next base: position 168,235 of record NW_019101277.1, read on the forward strand.
CTCTCTTGCTCTTCAATAAGTAATTTCGAAGAACAAAAATTTGCTATCCATATTTCTGATACTGATAGTCGATTAACCTGCAGCAATTACATCAATATAAGAATAAAATATAATTGTTATTAAAACACAATAGTATTAAGTAAAAATAATGTGAAATATAATACGTGTACATTATTGAACATTTCAGTTGGGAAAACTCACCAAAGAGAGAAATATACCTTTGCATATGGACGGAGCAAGAGTGTTTAACGCAGCAGTGAGTCTCGGGGTCCCAGTCAGCCGCATAGTGAAGCACTGCGATTCCGTGACGTTTTGCTTGAGTAAAGGTCTTGGAGCCCCAATCGGTTCCATTTTAGTCGGTGAAAAATTGTTCATCGAAAGGTAATTAATAATTAATAATTATGTTCAATACGTCTAGTAAATAAAGTACCCCAAAACGAGTTTTTTTATCTAATTAAAAAATTGCATTTAAAGGTGCACTAAAGTAAATACAATTGTTAAAATTTTGATTTTTAGCAAAAGTTTAGTACAGTTATTATTTTAGTCAAAATAAGTACCAAAATCAAAATTCAAATACTTAGAAATAGAATTATTGGTGCCATACATACACGAAAAAAACCATCTGCAGTCACACCATGTGTACCAAAAGTAAAATTGTAATGATAACAATAAATATTTTAATTTCGGCTTACAGGGCCAGAAGAATCAGAAAAGTGTTGGGTGGTGCCATGCGTCAAGCTGGGATCGTGGCCGCGGCGGGACTGTACGCATTAGATAATTGCGTGGAAAGGCTGGCCGACGATCACAGAAACGCCAAGAAAATAGCTTACGGTATACAAACGATGATTGATTTGACTAAAATATCATACTATATGTTATTAGTTTGTTATTACTCATTAGTTATATAGGTACTCAATGGTGGAAATCATGGGGGTCGAGGGAGCTTAGAAGTTAGAACAGTATAATAATAGACCAATCCCACAATAATGTACTGCCCGGAAATGGATCATTTAACAGCATTTCATTAGAATTAATTGTTACCGAACTTGTGTTTATGGCATTGCAAATTGATTACGATTAATTATTATTATTTATTTAATATTTGTATTACATGCAGCTATCCAAAGGATGGCAAGTCCCCATGTGACCGTCAACCCGGATGCGCTCGACACAAACATACTTTTGGTGAACATTAACCCACCTCGAGTCGACGCCAAATACTTCGTTTCCGAACTTATAAAGGTAGTAAAACCAGTTTGTTTTTAAAATTCTATTGTCGTCTTTCACGATATGCATGTACGGATGTTATGTGTGTATATAATATATAACTTTTGAATCAATGCCGACTTACCAGTTACCGTAGAACGGTATGAATACGTTTTTAGTGTAAAAAAAGGTAATAGCATAACATTCATTTGAATGTTTTGAAAAAGTCATTGCATACAGTAAAATATAAAAATACACTTAAGTTTCAAGTACATCCCATTCAAATACAATTTTTGAATTAAAACGAAATAACTAAAATTATTATTCTTCGATTTAACAATGATTATTTATTTTTAATTTCCTTTAAGAACAACCTATGGGCATTTTGTATGAAATAGATTTTTGACCGGGCCTGACAATTTTTTTTAACACTTCAAAAGAAAATAAACTTTATAAATGTCTGTGTAAATGGCTGCTTACATGTATAATTCAATACATTTAGATACCTATCTACGGCAAATAGGTATAGATGCGTATAGCGTATTAATATCTAGTTCAATATATTAATTTACCCATCACTGCATGCGGTTACGACGTGTTATTAATAAATTATAGATCGATAATTTTAAGACAACAAAACATAAAAAATATAAATTGATTACAATATGTAACTTCTATTATTTGTTTTTTTTAATCTAAGTACCTACATATCTCTTATTATTATTAATACCTATTGATGTACGTAATCAGAAATCATTCGACTACAGAAAAATGAACTAAAAAACTAAAAACATAATAAAAAATGTGCAACTATGGTAGGTATATGAATGGCGTGACTTCGGAGATAAGTGCTCAGTTTTAGAGGATGCCAAATGGTGCATCATAGACGATTTAAACATAGCACAATAATTTAAAAGTCGATCTACCTTTTTAGAATTTTCTAATTACTATTATACATTAAATGGCCTCTCCTAGCTTCCCAAACCCCCCCAAAAAAATTTGCTAAAATAACGCTGTAGGTAATATATTTTGTAATACCATTAATACCTACACTAATATGGCACCTCAAGCAAAAAGTATATGAAGGTACTCTTAGTAGATCTTCATAAAAAATGTTTTAGGTATAGTAATATAGCAAAAGTATTTTATTATTATAATCAAGACCTACTATCATAAATTCATAGGCGCAATTTGGGGGGGGGGGTGCTTGGGGGTGCTTAGCACCCCCAATATTTTTTATACTTATTTTAATTTTAATAGTCATTATGCAGGCATCCACAACCATAAGATAATATGAAAAAAAAATAAAGGGGCTTCAGCACCCCCACCTTTTTTATTGAAATTGCGCCCCTGAATTCATAATAGGTATTAAACTAACCTAGTATCCCAGTAGACTATAATGTACCATGCCTAGTATTGATGTAGGTACCTATTGCGTAATCGATACCTATGGTAGCTTTGACTATTTGAAATTGCGTTGCCTTGTACCGTGTTTGTTATATTTAAATATTTTTACCTACTCCATAAGTGATATTAACGGCCATTAAGGTCGTTTTACGTTTTCACTGAACATGATGTAAAGAATAATTTATCAATTACCTAACATCCCTCACACAGGTGGACGCTGACGGACTCGACAGTAAGACGAATAATAAGATACGATCGACCGCCGTGAGGATAGCGCAGATAAACGATGCAAGAGTGAGGATCGTGACGCACAAAAAAATCACCGACACAGACGTGGACATGGCCATTGAAAAGATTAAGTACGTCATTGGAAAAATCGACACGACCTGCAACCGATAAAAACCGATCCACTGCTATCAAAATTGTGTAACTGTATATATTAATAATATTTTATACATTTAAATAAATGTTTTAAAATACTGGTGTCAATGTAATTTGTATTATCAAATAAAAAAAACCTTAATAATATTATTTTTATCTTCTGTGCGTAAACTTATACCAAAGTAGGTAGGTACTTAAATAATTATTGAATATCTGAGTATTTTATAGATTGGTGGATTCAGTGTCGAAACGAATCTAAAATAAACTCACCACCCACCCACTTACCAACAATTTATAATGGACACATTTAAAAAGTACTTTTAGCATAACTAACCACCGATCCAAAAAACTATTACCATTGAGCATGAAACTAATTAGTAATTACGTTACCATAGCATTTAAGAAAAATAAGTTAATAAATATAAAGTGTAACATTTTTCAATATATATATATTTTAATCACTTAAAATATTATAGGTATCTTTTTTTGAATAACAACTATTACAAATCTAAAATGCGTTTTCAAAAATATATTATTAGTTTATTACCTACAAAATACCGAGAGGGGCATTGCCTTGTTTAATTTTTAAAGAGAGGACGGTTTTCCCCATAAATTAACGCCTATAGTTAGTTACAAATGTAACTTAGAAAGATACTGCAAGGTTTTGCGTCAAAATTCCTGATTTTCAACAATATTATTGTCTTCCCATGCGCTTTTGAAAATATCTGAGAAGTTTTTACATTTCACCCCTTCAATGTACCAATTTATTTCATTTCACCACATTTTCCTACCAGAAAATGTGCTGAAGTAAAAAATCCAAGCATTTTTACTGCTAAAACATGAAACCATGATCCGATATACATAAGCGAATTGAATTTCTAAAATATTACAATTTAATTATCATAACTATCATTCACAACTTATTGCACTCAAACTGTAGGAAATACGCATGCATATATTATTCACTTAAAATAACCGAAATATGCGAAAATATGCAATTAAAATGTTTGTAGGTCAATCAGTTAAAACAAATTTATACTTCACTTAGATTACTCTGCAATCATTATTAAACAATATGCAAATGCAACAAGTCCAGAACTCTAATCATAACTCACTTCAAATATCACAAAAAACTTATGAAAATACTCATGTTTTGATAATAGGTCAATTCACCCATATAGTCTAATACTACAGCCAACACAAAAGTTGTTCTACTGAATATACATTTTAGTATGTTGTTTAGATGAACACCACGAATTAAGGAGTGACTTCTTTTTAATTATGTTTTTAACTATGGTAAAAAAATGTTAATTAAAAGTAATAATAGTTTCATTGACACTGGAAATATCAATTTACTGGGCAATTTTTAAATTGCCTATCTATGAAGATATTTCTACATGATATATTAAACATTTTTTTACTGAATTATTTCTTTTTAATTTTTAAAGCCAAATTTTGTCAAACAAAATATGATACATTGAATAATTTTTTTTTTATAAAACATTTCTAATTTAATAAAAAAAAATCAATACTTGAATAAATGTTTTACTATGGTTGAATGCAATATAAATCATAATTTACTGATAAATAAACATAATACATATTTATTATGTTTACTAACTGATACATAATTTAAACTACAAAGAATATAAAACTGTAACTTATATTTTTAATGAAATTTTAAAAAAATATGATGAAATTTCTTTTAAGGATTTGGTGGAAGTAGTTCAGCTGGTATGGTAGATTTTTCACCTGAAATAAAAACAAAATAATTTTAATACAGTACAAATATGTATAAAAAAACTACCTACTTTGTATTTTAAACATAACTATAAAACCCATTAACTAATTAAGAAAGTATAGGATGTAAAAACAATAAAATAATACTTGTAACATTAATTTAAATTAAGTTTTGATGTTCATAGTTATTATATTAAATAATGCATTGATAGTGGTATGCACAAATAGGTAAAAAATGTTAAGATAGATCTAAATAATAAATGTGACTCATACCTTAAGTAAAGGTTGAAAAATGTATTATCCGACACCAGATGACAATTATTTATTATTACGATTGTTAAATAATATACTGTTTTAAGATTATTTTAAAATCAAATTCTAAAGATAACTTATACAAATTTAACTTTATAAAACAAATCATATATTTAATTAAATAAATTTGGTTTATAATTAGTAGATAAAGTTCACTTTTTCATATGCCCAAATAATAGAAAAGGATAATTGTTTATTGATTATTTTTATAAAATATAATTTTATTATTTATTCAATTGAATTGATTTAGTTAATTATATATTTCTTATTTTTTAATTTAAAATCTAATTATATTTACAAGATAATACAAATTAAATCTATTGATTTAGATCAAAAGTATTTAATTCCTACATACAGCACAGGATTAAATTACATTACAATGAAAAATAAAATTGTTTAATTATTAACTTGATAAATTTTCTTACCATTTTCTTCATCTTCATTCTCATCATTGTCCGAATCAAAAGTGTTATCAGGAATGTCATACAAACGAATGAGTGGCTGTTAATGAAACAATAATAGTAAATTACTATTACTTGAGAATTATTATCAAACTAAAAAGTACAAACCTTGTTCGGGTCTTTCATAATGAGATATTTGCCATCCTTTTGCTTCATGCACAAATCAATGATGCATCGTAGTATTCCCCAGGCGTTATCCATGTTCAGATTTATTTGAGTCGCAAACTCAGTAGGTTTATACTGTTGTGTGCCTAATATAACATGTTTGGACGAATCACGCACTTGAACACGGCTAACATATCCAAACTTAATGTAATCAGAGCCTGCAAGCAAAGCTTGTACTGTCCATTTAGCTAATTTACAAGCATTGTTTCGTAATTCAGTAGCTAAAACTCCTCCACGTTGTACATCTAACTTATGACGCCAATCCACTCCACCAGACAACTATTTTATCAAATATAAAAACATATTATATTGTAATTTATTATAAAAATAAAGTTAACATTATCTTACTTTTGAGTCCCATTCATTAAGTGCTTTAATGGTCAAAAACTGTAAATCTCCATTTGGTACTTGCAGTACTGAGTCATGCTCACATCTAGCAACCAATACAATTCCATTATCCAAATCCCACTTACGGTATCGATAAGCAACAGATGCTACTTCTCCATCAGTTTCATCATCTGACACAAATGGATTAGGTTCTTCAAACTTGTATCTCACTTCTCCCTTAAATATTATATTATTATACAAAAATATTTAACTTATATCATTCAAAAGGAAGAGATTTTAAAACTTACAGTTTTCAATACTTGTTGCGAAAAATTATGATTGATAAATGTAGCTTCTAATGCCAAATTCCTTGGAGAATTCAAGCTATTTGCTTCTTCCGAAGGAGGCTCTACTGCTGTTTCATTGACAGTAAGTAAATCTAAGATACAAAGTAAATAATAATTAGTAACATAATCAATTTTATGTATTCTTAAAAAAAAAGACTTACCAAATTCAGTATTATCTCTCTTGTCAAAGAACAGTTTATCACCGACTTTATCAATAACTATGTCCCAACTGTAGTTAGATCGAGTACAACACATCAAGCATGCTAATATAGCATCTGTAGCATAAACATTACCCACTGTTTTCACCAACTATAACAATTATTTTAAAATTTGAATATAATAAAAAATATATGGTAACAGAATAAGACATCCTGTTGCCTGCAATAATAGTAATCTCATTCATCAGAAACTCATTATAGACAAATATTATAACAGACTGTTAAAATTAGGTTAGGTCACAGGATACTCTAAGTGGCACAAAAAATCTCAAGGATATAAAAATATTGAGTATATTTAAAGATTCCAAAAATCAGATTTTGAAAAACTTTATTATTAAAGAAAAAAAGGGGGTAAGCATACTTGTTGGATCACTTTTTCCAATTTTTTTTCACAGAATTATTCCAAATACCCCCTAAGTGTCGCCATCATGGTGTCCACTATGTCATCCGATTTTCAAACTTTTGATTTTAAAGAGTTGAAATCGGTAAAGATAAATTGTTTAAGTACAAATTATATATCTATATATATATTACAGCACGGCGACCTGTGGGTTACCATAGCGACATGCAACCATAACTTTTTGTCCGTCTAACTATGTGTTTGATCAGCATGTTAATATAAATTGTTCCGAGAAGTAAAGTTCTACAATCTATCTATATCTATCTAGGTGTATAAAAATAAATCTCTATTTCCCTTAGTCAAGGCATCACGCTTATCATTTAAAACAGATCCATCTATCTTCTATATCTATAATTTTACATTGGAATCAATTGGAAGATTAATGAAAAATTTTATAGTGATTTTTTTGATAGGTGTTTGTTCCTCAGATTAGTTTAAGCAATCACGCTTAAAATTTTTAAACAAACTTAAGTCACCCGCGGGCCGCCGTGCCATACAATAAAGTGTATAGGTCTACAATGTGCATGTTTATTTTAATTAATAACTCATTTTCCGTTCAACTTTCTTAATTTTTTAGTAGAATTTGGTATTTTTTTAAACTTTTTGGTTGCCATTGGTTAATCAGGCAGGTCAGGTTTAAGATCGCATCAAATTTAATTTTAGTACATTGCCTAACAAGATGGCTGTCATCTGAGTTACACTTATGGCCGCTTATCGGCGTGTACACAATCAAAATAATTAACTATACAATTTATATATAATAATATAGCTATATAATACACGAGCAACACCATGACGGGTCAGCTAGTATAACATATAAATCACGAAATAAAAATGTCTTAAAGTAAATAATTTATGTCAAAACTGCTATCAAAAAAATCTTATATAAGGTTGTACCAATGAATTGCAAAAACAATCATAACATGCATACGATACAAGCCAATAGGCTGAAAGGAATTAACAGTTATAGAAAGACAATTATTGAGGATGATATATGGACCAAAATATAATACATTTGGAAACATAGTACCAATGGAAGACTTAAAACAAATGTCATAATCAATGATAATATATTGAGCTGGTTAGGCCACATACTAAGATCCAATTAAATAGAAAAAAATACATTGAATAGGAAGTCTCCAAGGGAAAACTGAGCAATATCTCAGTTGGATTAATAAAGCTTCTTTTTTTTAATTACAAAATTACAAAGTTGTAATGGCCAGATAAATGAAAAGAAGTATATGATATAGCAATGGGCCTAAAGACCTCGAAAACTGATAGAAAAATATATTATGATACACAGAGACGAATGATGTTACACATACTTAGAAAATATATTGATGCATCAACTTACTTTTCTTATAATTGGATCATCAGTTGTAGTAACAGTATGGAAAAGCCTATCAACACGTTGCAATGGCTTTTCGTTTTTCACATTTATTCGGTCATATGACTTGTCATAATACTCCAAAGAGCCGCAACATACACTATAATAATTATAAAAATGTTTAAAATAATCGAGTTTGGTTTTTTTAATATATATAAAACTTACAGATCTTCAGGATCTTTAACAGTAGGCAAAGATAATTTCGAAAATCTAACAAAGTCCATCTCTTCAATGGTATTCCAATCAGCCCTTACAGTAACTGAAGCATCTCGACTTTTCATTTGCATGTTATTTTTATTGGACCGCCCACCCTGCTTATTATTCCAACCTCTACGTGCATTTGGATTTTTACGATCTCTGAAAGACAATTTTTATTAATAACAAAACATATTTAGTAATAATATGAGAAGATTGTAATTTATAAGCAACAGAAACGTATTATATTACAATAAAACTGTACATTTAGATACATGTATAAAAATTCAAGTTATATTATTTAGTCCTCGTCCTATAATATGAATTAGTTTAACTTAATTGTTTAAAACTATGTATATTTTACATTTATAATATTTTAAGTTAGGCCAATAAATAATAAATATTAATAATGACTTGAAAATTGTACTATTGTATCTTCTTTTAGGTAAATATATTTAAACCGATTGTTTTTATAATATAATACCTTTGAAGTTTGTTCAATTTTCCAAGAGATTGGAATTGATTAGAACCACCAGGTAAACGTGAAATACCCCCACGACCACCTTGTCCACGCATCATACGACCTCCTTGACGGAAATGACGACCTCGCTGGTAAGGAGGTTTTTGTACACGAGCCGTGTCTACTAAATGGAAAGTGTTTTCATCTTCTTCATGATAATATGTATACTGAGTTCCACCACCGAATTGAGATTGATATTTGTCTGAAAAATTATAAAATAAATGATTTTGGTATGAAGTAATAAATTATAAAAGTATACTCACTCAAATATTTCTTGTCATGCGACAAGCCAGTCCAGTCAGAAATCTAGAGAGAAAATTAGTATTGGTATTAATCACAGAAATTCAAACAGCAATTTGGACCATCAAACATCTTACTTTTCCAATACGATCTCCTTTTGAGAACGGTTGATATGGCATGTCCTTAAACTGGTCGGGCATTTCGCACGGTCCCCATCCGAACGGATTATTTTGTATTTCTGGGGGTACGAAATGAGGCACTTCTTCCGGCATCGCAAAAGCTGTAATTAAAACACTAGTATGAATGCTAATATTACAACTCGCAAAATTTTTCAACCACGAAAGCAGAAAACCGACGGGGTAAACAACGAAAGAGTCGCGAGTAGAATATGGTGATAATAGGCGTTAACCTACAATTCTTCATCACGCTATATCCAAGGAGGTTTGTTCGAACTGCGTTATGATGTTACCGCTACAATTTGGAATTAGGTAACCACTTGATAACGATATATTTTGATAAAAAATGGCGGTTTATTTTTGAAATTGTAAATCTAGTACATAACATTATTTAGATTAAATATTGTATTTATTTTATATTTTATGCTATATGTTTATATACATAAATCTACGATCAAGATAATAATTACCAAATATAACGTAATACTTTATAATAATCTATAGATGAGGCTATGGGAGACAAATGTTCCGCTTTCTATTTCGCTTTACTAGTTTATTAGTGTTATTATTTATTTATATTTTCTGTTTCTATACTAAATAATTATAAACAATATGAATTTAGAATATTTAAAATCTACTATAAGAAGCATTATTATTAGTTCATTTTAATTAGGTTTTTCAAAACTATAGTACAATTTAAATACTTATTGTACTCTGGAGATTGAATACGCTCATCCAGATTTTCTTTAATAATCTTGGAGTATGATACTATAAATATTAGGTAAATACTATACATTTCAAAATATAAAATAATTTTGTACATAATATAATATTATTAGGTATGGTGTATAGGAAAATCATTTCCAACTGAAAATAGACAAACTTTAGTTTTGAGTTTAACTTGATACCGTGAAAAATGGAATTACATATGCAATAAAATAAATATTAATAGTTATATGTATTGATTATAAGCAAATAAGACTTTCCTCTATTCCAAAAATGATAATACTTAGTTAGCTTTAAATAGCAGCCACCGAACAAAATGTTTGGATGTTGAAATATTTGTATTTAAAAATTAAATCGTTCAAATACATAAATTAGAAAATGATTTAACACCTAGCCCGACCTAGAAAAGTATCTTATTATTCAAATTTCTATGATACACTATATAATAAATACTTATATATAGAAATAAGTAATACTACCCACATACTAAATAATTGTTTTTAAATGATCTTGAAATGTATTTTATAGATTTATGGTTATTTATGGTTTTGTCAACAGTGATTTAGTTATAACCGCATCTCGGGACTATTGTTGATTCAGTCTATGTAGAATAGACTCCTAGTAATAAGTTTAAAGTAATGGAAAACGTTCATCTGTATAATTCTGTGAAGCAAACAGAGGAAAATAAATGAAAAAAAACGCCTGCAAATTGTTTGCATAGGTAACACAACGACATTGTATAAATCAATGATAACGCCATAACGGCTAGTCCTAGTCTCCTGCCTTATTACAAATTACAATTAATAATTACTAATAAGTAATGAGTAATACCTAACTATAACGTAGAACAATAAAATTATATTTCAGATCTCTGGATGTTTTTTATTTTTATTTCGCTCCTCAACTTCGATATACACGAATCGTGCATAATAAATAATGTTATACAATTATATATACTTTCGCAAACGAAGTCCAAACCGCTAATGTGAATTGTGATGTCGTGAACAGACAAATAGTTATTACAATCATCTGTCGTGTCGTGTGTATACGTAGTAGGTTTGAAATATGTGGTTTGATTTATAAAAGAATAGAAATTGCAGGAAAAATGTTGAAAGAATAACCAGTGAATCCCACTCGGCGATATTGGTACCTATACTGTCTAGTAAACAACATTTCCCAATATGGCCGAAAATACCAAAACTTGACTTATCATAATATGGTTATAATAACAGTTGAAAAATATTAAAGATACATAAGCACAATTTTTTTTACAATCATTTAAAATTTGGAAAAATTTGCAAATTATTTTGTAGCTTCAAATTAATAAAATTTTCAGTTTTTAAAGTTCAAAGTTGAAAATGTAAGATCAGGTATCTCATAAGTAGTTTATATTGTCGGCAAAAAATCTAAAAAAAATATAAGGACAGTTTTCTTATTGCTATTTTAAGTTTTAATTTTAATGAAATTATAGTTATTTAAACAAAGAATAACGATCTTAGTTATTTTGTTGTAATTTAAAAATATTATGATAGGGCAGATTTTGGTATATCTATAAATAATATTACTATACATTTTAAGTAATATCAAAAAAGTTTTACAGATAAAACTGATCGTTTTAGACTTCTTTAATCTGGAAAAACATTACTACCATGCGTAAATATTTGTTTTTATAAATAGGATTAGTTCATATATTTATTTACCTGCATGTACATGTTGTTTTTCAATTTATACAAAAAAACATGTAAAAACGTGTAAAAATCTTAAAACAAAATCTCAAATTCAAATTCTGGATTCAAAAACTTTAAAAATGCCTCAAGAATCCTAAAAAATGCTCTAAAATATGAAAAAAATGTTAATTAAAACTGTCAAAAATACAAATTAAAACGTCTTATTCTGATTCATGAAACGTGCAGGGGGTATGCTATAAAACGAGCATCGCGTGACTAGATTCAGAAAACCAAATAATTATTAATAATCACGAATTTAAAAAAAGATGTGAACTTTATATTATGAATAATACTTTTAATTTAATTTAATTGTTTACTTTATTATCTTTGGTGCATAGCCCACTCCCCTCATTATTATACAATCATAAAAACTTGAATCCCACTACAGAACCAATTCCTAATTACGTCATTGGTTATAATTGATACTAGCGGCTATCAAAATATTTTTTTGAACAAACAATTTTTAAAATATCGATGGACAGTAACATTAGTTTATATTATAATTAATACCTAATGAAAATCAATAAATCAATTTTATCGAATATAATAAATAACAATTCTTCACATTATCAAAATTATAATGAAAAAGAAAATATTATGATCTATATTAATAATTACCGTCTTTTCGTTAGAATAATAATGTTGAAGTATTAAATCGAATAACAATATTCTATGGACATTTTCAACATCCTCAGTATACAAGATTATTGTTAAAATGCGATTCTAATGAAATGATAGTATGATACGATGTATACATTTACTTGATTCTCAAAATCTTCAATAATTATTTTCTGTACAGCTATTGATCTATAATATATAGTTTGTAATATTATATAGAATTATTCTTATTGTTATTGAACAACTAATAATCAGTATTATATTGTACGGATAGTCAGTGTTTTTTTTAAAAAACTCACTCCATCCATTTAGTTTTAATCAACTTCTAGAATCTAGGAAGTTTAAACTGTTTAAAGTTCAGTCAGAAATTATACTTGGGAGAGGGCTAGGCATTTTCCGTTAAGCCATCCGTCCATAAAGTTATTATACTTCACTGTAGGATAGTGATATTGATTTTGATTATATTTGTTAATAAACGCGTGACGAACGATAGTAAACTACTTAACGAATTTGCTATAGTAACATCAAAGTAAAATTATGTTTGACTAAAATATGAAGCTGTAAAAAAGGAACTATTTTCTTTAAAAGTTTTATAAAACACTAGCACTCTTTAGATTGGAACGTAACTAGATAACGATAAGTAGTATACCATAAAGGTGTAATTTGTGAACTTTCCAGGGGGATTTCACGAAAATCATAAAATTACTGAAAACTTAGAAGAAATAGCACCAATTAAAAATTGATTGGACTACGATGGTTGATTTAAAATAGGCAATTCTAACATTGGAATAGTGAATGTACAATTTAACAAAGAAAACAAAATAAATTCAAACATGTTAATTACAAAAGTATGAAGTATATTATTTTTAGTTTAATTGAATTCTCACTGAGAAACAATAACTTAAAACCACCAAGATAATTGTTAATTATATTTACTATCTATATCGATTAAAAATGTATAACATAATGCTTTAGTTAAAACATGCGTTGCATACATTGTACTAACTTCTAATATGACCAGGACTTAAATTTTTGTATAAATTTGAAATTATAAGCAGTTTTATAATTACATTAGATATATTTTTATATGTAACATATATTGTACGATGACTATAAATTAATTTTGAACCGCTGTATGGTTTTAAATTAAATTTTAAATTCATTTTTAACGATATAATGCTGTACTTAATGGCAGTAATCTAAAACAAAAAATTATTCTCTCAACGAGATATATTTAGTTTAATATCCGGTTCAGCATAGCCATCTTAGGGTTAGAAGATAATATTTCGAATTCTATATCTACCATAACGGAAAAGTAATTCATTTAAAATAATGTTCATACCATATTATAAGGTTGACAATTTGACATTGTTGCATATTAAATTTCATTATTTTGATGATATATAAATATATAAAATAGAACTAGTAGTTATGATTATTACTTTTTTAAGAGATGACATGCAATGAATAATATAATACATTTTAGTACTAACCTTTTATAAATTCTCAGCGGAACAAGTTATTATAATGCGGGTTAACAATGGTTAATGATATTTATTTTCTCATAAAACAATTATTAGGACTGGAAAAATTCTTCGAACGTGTCTAACTAGCCCCCTTTAATCTTTATTATTTATTAACTCAGGCACAGATGGAACTTCAAGCTTAAAAGTTTAAAAAGTCTCTGCAATTCTTAAGAAATGTGAAAAAACTACAAAAAAGCAATACAATCTTCCGTAAAGCCATTAAAATACAGTGTTTAAAGTACCTAAAAATAATCAACATTTTGTTTTTTAATGAATTCATTTTCCATAAAAATCCGACACACATGTAATAATTACATACATAAAGGTAACACAAAATATACATGTTTTGATATTTTATTTATTAAGTAAATATTTGATTGTTTTATACAGTTGATATTATGTTTCAGTTTATAGAAGATCAGTAGAGATAATTTGTAATTAGGAATATTTTGAATTTATTTAAACAATAAAATACAACATATAGCCATATAGGTCCTATTCCTGTAGTAGAGCAGTAGTTCGGTGTTTCCAATAGGTGGTACTCGGTTTTTACAATATTATATTGTAATAGTTGTTATGGTGATATATACGGAACAATTAGATAAATATATATTGCATTGAAACATAATGATTTCTTAAGAAAATGTATTATTAGAAAAAGGTGTGTTCGTGTGTACAATTAAAATAAATCTTAAAAATAGTTTTTTTTCTTAATTTCTGTGTGTATAAGCATAATATGCATAAATAAGAAAGAAACTTCTATAAGCATATACCTACTATACAAAAACAGGGGTCCAAGATCCAATTTAAATTTTATCTTGCCTGCTGTAAGACCTCCAACGTATTAGAATTTCTAAATTTTCAGTAGAATAAAAAAAAAAATTTCGAAATTCTAATATGTTCAAGGCTGGAAAAATGGACCTTGGTATCATGTTATTTAATCATATAATTTACAATCAAGTTATTCATGTAGGTTTATATACCTACCATAATCAAAGACTGTTTCTGGGCTTAGTGGAGACTATATCTAATTGATACCTATGAATTTGTGAAAATTAAAATTTTTTAGAAAATTTTACTTCAATCTTGTGAAATGTCTCCCTATACTAAAATGCATTAATTTACGTTCTATAGTAACGTTGTATTGATTCGATAGTAAATTATATTACATGTTACAGGTAATGTTTCCGTTGATTTTTTCATATATTTTAAATAAATCAATTATAATTTAAAAAAGCGTATACTTTTATCATACTGTTAAGTACCACGCCACTATCTGCAATACCTTTATATAGGTAACTATAATATTAAAAGAAGATGCTTAAGCCTTAAATACCTTATTTTAAATTCTTGAGATTTTTTTGTTCTACTTCAGGATTATCCTGTGGCGATACAAACTTGTATGTTTCAAATGAAAATGTTTTTATACTTTATATAATATGTACATATACATTTTACACATATTGATATATGTATTAAATATGTTCATTCATATCACGAAAAACATACATACATTTTATGGCTATTGACTATGTGTCGGTGTTCGAGCATTCGGATACGTAAATAATTACAGTATGGATAATATAGGGGTTCGTTTAACGGAGGTTCAGATAATCGAGGTGCTGCAGTATTATGATGAGCAAAATACAATTTAAATTGTACATAACAATCATATAACTAAAAAGCTCTTATAATATTATTGCATATTGATATTTGATATTATAATATATTATGTTATGTAAATTATCAGATTTTTGATACGTCGACTACACTTCTTAGTTCTTATACGTTGTGGTTATGTACATTACTATATTAAAAATAATACTCACCATTTTAAATCACTACATTTTTTTTATTCATTATAAATTATGCATATAACATAAGAAACAAGAGCAGCTTTGGATTGAAGTGGTTTTTAGTGTCTACACGACTACATCGAGTGTTGTAAGACCCTATAGGCCATAGATTTAAATATTTATTTACCCTTTCAGTTTAGGTGAATAACTGTACAAGAATATATACATTCCATGGATTATACGTATACTTGTAAGTATTGTGATTCAAGTGCTCACGATGTCCCAACATTATTTTGTGTAAATTCTTAGATTTGTTTCACGAGTTCACAGATCTCATAATGTATAGTGGCTATGCAACATAAAATTTTTTGTTTTTAAAAACATCTACCTATACATTTTGTTAAAAATTCATCGCATGCTATTCTTTCTTATAGGTACACACAATATAGTTGTTGTAGTGTCGTAGCCCGTAGGCAAATACCACGTCTGCATCAACTATAATCTGTTAAATCATGGAATATTTATTTGTTTATTTATTTGTTTAAATTCACTGTACACATAGTGATAAAAAAAAAAATTAATTAGTTTTAACTACAGCTATATAAATAGGGGTGTATAACTGTATACGCATTAATTACACAAAAATAGAAAATTAAACATTATGTGTCGGCGAACGTGAAATCAACAGTGTTTGATATAGTAACGTAACGAAAGTAACGCATAACAAAGTAATTTATACATTTGAATTGTTTCCATGTAACGAAAATATAATAGGAATTATTTTGATAATATTCCTACGATATAATGCGTTAATATTTCAATTTGTTTATAACGATTGATAATATAAGAAAATGGATTTTGACAAAAACTGTTTTTGCCCCTTATAAATTCCAGTTTTTTTTTTCATTTTAGGTTCTGAGCAGAACGATGAATGCATTGATTGTACATTAATGTGTGGTTTTTTTTTACATTTTAAGTAGTCGTCTTAATGCTTCGTTTTTCAACCTAAGTATTTTTTCTGCTGGATAGTAGGAGAGTTTGAGAGATCAAAATTCAAAAAATTCTCAGTAGTTTTCAAAAGAGCTAAAAAAAAACAACCAATACTAATATTACGGAAAAACCGAAATTTGTACGCAAATTTTATGGTTTTTGGTGGAGGTATCTATGAGTTATAACTCTAAAAAAAATGGGTACATAGGTACCTACCTGAAATTTTCTATGTATGTTTATATTAGCCTTTATTGCCTTTGTATACACGATAACATTTTCAATAATTTTTACTAATTTAAATCTATTTATAGACACAAACAATTTTCGATTGGTATTTGTTTTTTAAATAAGTAAAATAAAAATTATCTTGGTCAAAAAATTAAAAATTTAATGCAAGTTGTTGTTAATGGTGATTAAAAAAAATTAAGCTTAAATAATTCACAGACATTTTTGTGAAAATCTGAAGATTTTTTACGATATTGGATATTCACTCGATTTTTCATTGAACAATTTTCTTAATTTGTTAATTCAAAAACGAATAATCGTAGATACTTTAAATTTACATCAAATGTTTATCTTACCATATCTATAAATGTTCATTTTTAAATAAATTTATAAATAGTAAAACAAATCTTATCATTATTTTTTTCTATAGCATCAGACTCTGCAGTCTAATTTCAGTATTTGATTATTTAACTTTTGCGTTCACCTCTTATGGCCACTATGTTCCATCTACACATCTATAATACATTACTGCATATAGAAACACAATATATGCAGTACAGTAACAAAAAATATATATATGATATAATATACAATATTAAATCAGACTATTAGATTAATATTGTAATCTCTGTTTAGCAGAATTGTTATTCCTGCAAGCCTATATTTTCTAGAGAATGTTGGGATATAATTAATCGCCTAAATATTATTATTTCGTCCGAATTCTGATTCGACAAGACAGAATACGTCGATGGCAGTATGTTTACAGACACGTCATAAAATAACAGTGCTACAGCTGTACAACACCTATATTAATTATTGCTACACTGGCTATAAAATGTATAAAATAAATTTTTGTACAAGTAGCGGCAATTCATCACACGGTCCAACTATTTGAATACGCAATAAGAAATCGCTAGTACGGTGAATAAATTATGCGTACAAATACTACGCAATGCTATGAACATGTTATTCAAAAAAAAAAAATTACAAATTATTCAACCGTATTTGTATATCAATAATATGCTATACATGATAGGTACATCGAATAGGTGCGCCGCTTATTTATAACTCATAAGTTATAACTTCTCCATATGATATACACACGCGCGCACACACACAGACACACACGCACATACACACACACTGACATAATATTGTCTGTATTTTATATATAATTTATAAACCATAATAATTTGGTTGTATTCGAAGTGGTGCGTAGTTGACCCAACCAATACTACGTGGAACCACGTATAAAACATTCACAAAATTCTCATGTAAAGCTGTATAGCGTAAAGGATTCGGAGAAAATTAAGTATATTGCAGTTTTAATATTAAAATAAAATATTATCAATAGAATTCTTACAATAAAAATATAATTTTTTAATTCAATGTGACGTTTGGCTATCCTAAGAGTGGGACGATGGACCACGATTAAAGCTACTGCATATTTTATTCTTTATGTTTGAGCGCTGTACGCAGCTCAGTTGGACGCAGTAAGTCGCTGTGACCATACCAACGGTTCTACAGCGTAGAACTGTTTAGACGTTTAGTAGACACGTCGAAGAACTCGTTGACAACTTAATTATACACAATTTAAACAGAAAAAAAAAAAAATTATTATTGTGTATGTCAGTCGCCACACTAATAATATTATAATCATTATTTGGAAAATGTAAATCAGTATAATTACAATTTACAACATTATAAATGGATATCGATAGTAATTTATTTGTGATATATTGATATTATTTATCGTATCAAACGTGGGTTGAGCTGCTCTTTCTATTCATTAGATTTTGATTACACATTATTATTTTAATATTTTAATTGAACTCTGCAGTATGTGGTAATATGTATATATTATACCATATGTATATATATAGTGGCGGCGATGATGATGTGTGAACGGATATCTAAGAAGAAGCCGAATTCACGGAAACGATACGCATTATTATAATATAATTATCATCATTGGTGCCAAATATGTGTTTAGATAAGAAAATAACATTAATTACACACACACAAGCCCAAACGCATATCGGGTGTTTGACAACGAGCATTAAATTTATGTATTATGTACTGCATAGTTTAAGCCTCCGTATAATAATCATCATATTATTATAGTCGTAATATCGTCATAATCATAATCATTTATTAGACTCGTTAATTTAGAGCTCGTTCGTTCGTGTAAATTAATACCTATTATATCGTAGATAAAGCTGTTTTCGTGGAAAGGAATTTTCTTTTTGCCATCCATATAATATTATGTGATCGTGTATTACTGTTTTCTGTATGGAATATTATGCACTAAATAAAGCTTTGCATGAAATTAACATTAATTTTGTTTTCTATTATTACAACAGTCAGGAATTTGCTTTCTGAAAAATCCCGCACCAAAATTTGCATTAGAAATGTTACGCGTAACTAATTCATGGAAAAAATCGACATAGTTTGACTGTCATCGAAATATGTACGTTTAAAGAGTTTTTTAAGACCACAGATAAACTCCATCTGGTTAAATATTGTATACAAACCTGAACCCGTCCCCGGTCCCCGTTTAACTATAATAAATCGCAGTCAATTGCGTGTAGTATTACGGGAATAACGGCCCAAAACGACAGCGCCCTTGGCTCTTATACAATCTCACAGTTATCGATCCTTTTAACAATGGTGTTTAAAACAATATTCACGTAGTAGGTCATGTATACACCACTATGTTATACTATATAAAACAGGATATCCCGCCAATGAGTTTGTGTCCTCGTCAATAACTTTTTTTCTCATATCTCATATCTCACATTCTCACTCCACTGGCAAGTAGCCAACATTTTTTGAAGGGGGGATGTTTTAATTAAATATTTATTTGAGGGCTGTTCACACATCCATCATGAAGTCGATGGGTTTCAATAATAAATTATAAAATGTGTTTAACTTAAGGATATTTGTTTACTTTAAATACAATATTACAGTATAATATTAAATTATAAAAAATAATGAAAATTAGTAAAAAAATTATTTTTGGATTATCCAACAGATGGAGAAGGTATGTTTTGTGTGTCAAACCACCCCTGGCATGCATGTCTCAAGGACCTGCTTTTTTAATAAATTTAGTGACATGTTTTTATTCTATACAAGTTTATAGTTTAAATTATATGTTGCCTGCACAAAGTTTTATGAGTTTTTGACTTGAAAACAACTTTATATACCAGAACTATTATAGACACATGGAGAGCAACTGTAGGGTTTATTTTCTAAAGGAGTTCTATTATAGAGTAAAAACTATTTAATATATTTATTAGGTACCAATCCACTCCATATAGTGAAAAATTTCAAATATTAAAAAAGAATATCAATAAGTACCATAGAAATTATTCATTTAAAATTTTAGATTACCTAGCTTACTTTATTATCGTTAAGAGAATGCCACGCATTCGTTTCTGTTATCTCAGACTTACTAGCTCATATCTTAGACAATTTACGTTCAGCAGTTCAGGTTTAATTTGTAAATTACCTAGTTTTATTATTAGAATAAATCTCTGTTGCTGTTCCATAAATATGTTTAAATTCATTACTCTACGAATACTTCTAATAGAAATAAATAATTTAATCTATAAAAACAAGAGATTATAATTAGTTTAAAAAAATGTTGCTTCTGGTGGTAATTAACATCATAAAAAAGGCGGGACATCTTGTATAGAATACGAATAACTTATATTATTAAAAATAAAGAATAATATACCTTTTCACCTAGACGCCTTAATACAGCGAATTCGTTTGCACAGTTTAAGGTGTTTACCAGGTAATTATTATCATAATATAGACAGCTTTTTTTTTTTAATTGGTGCGTGTAAAATTTTTGATGAACCTTGTATTTAATTTACACAGTCTTTAAAAAAATTTAACATTTATAAAAAAAATCTAAGAATAAAAACTATTTTTCACTATTATTTTGAATACTAAGAATTTTAAATTTTGATCTCTCGATAAATCTAACTAGTAAGTATAACTAGATCAAATCATCAGAAACCTCCTATATCAAATTTCAAGATCCAAATATTTTTTCAACTATTTATCTTGCAGTATACACGCAAAAAACAGTCGTCATTGTAAAAGCAATACATTCATCACTCCACTCAGAATCTAAAATGTATATACGATTTACGAATTAATAGAAACATAGTGGATATACGTGTTATTTATACGTGCTTTGAGAGTGAGTATTATACGCATTATTTGTATATAGATAAGAGAATATTTTTTTTGTCTCTCACTATTCATATTCAGTGTTTACTAATATTTAAATATAACCTTATGATATGATATAAAAAAAATATATATTTTATGAATATATTAATTCTTTTTACTTTTGTTAATTGAATTGTACGAATTAATTTAAATTAGATGAATATATATATAGACATATTATATCCTATTAATTTTCATACCGCACTAAAAACTCATTTTTGTTCAACGTTTGATTGTATCTATCCATCTTGTGTATTTTCGAAACAAAAATGTTATTACAAATTAAAATTAACTAAATATGGTATTAAAAACAACAAAATTATATATTAATAATTTACAATAAGAAGTATAATATAGTTTAAATATACATTTAAAAAATATTTATATTTGCGTGTGGAAAAAAAAATTATAGTTTGATAGCGTGTTTCATTTTTCATCTTGCGTAATTTTGTCATATTATATCTGTAACTAAATAGTTACAGATGTACCTATACTTATCTAAACATTTCAATGTACATAACTTGTACGATTGTATTATAAGTGGTTTTATATAACGGTAAAAACCAAAATCTACTTAAATACATTGTTTAATGTTTATTACGCATAATGCTTTATCAAACTCACGATGGCGGAAATTGAATATGGAAAAAGTAAAATATATATAATATTATTATAATTGTTTTTGTTTATAAAAATAGTAGGTATGTATATAGTTTATCTATAATCTATATTATATTATATACATCATAATATCCTCCTCTAATTTCTATATATAAATATAAATATGTAATTATAATTTGTACACGCATATGCGCTAATAACTTACTATATACCTAACATAAATTAAGATTAACAGTAAAAATACGACAAAAAAAAAATAATAGTAATAATAGTAAAAATTTAACTTAGACGATGTAGAAAATAATTTAATCACAGATTATACGGATATTGAAGTAAATATTCGATCAGTTCGTTTGGTAGTGATGTAGGAGTGATGGTGATGAGGCGCTTGTGCCGGTTGATCACCAGGCGGGCCATGTGCTTCAGCGAAGGGAACCCCGCGGCGGTGGTCTTGACCACTGGCCTGCGGAGGTTCATCCACGAGAAGAACTGGCCACATTGGTCAATCCACACGGGGTACACGAGCATCTGGCGGGCCGCCTCGATCCGGGACAGTCGTACGTAGTAGTCGATCAGCTCAATCGGACATCGGAACTTCGGGACGCGGAGAGCGCCTGCACGCCGTGGCATCGAGTCCAGCCCGAACACGCCATCCACGTATGTGAACCGTACGCTCATGATCCGGGGCTCACCGCACCGGCCCGTCTGCACGTCCATCGTGAACAGGTGTTCCGAGTGTCTGGAATCTCGAACGCAAAATCGGCCCGCCGGCATTCTGGCCAACGCGTCCGTGGTCAAGGCTTGTGCCTCGGCGCCCTCGTAGTACCAGCCGGACGCCCGAAGCCGGGCAACGGCTGTAGACAGCACTCGCAGGTCGCGAGCGCCCCCGCCGTCCGATGCGATGGCCGACGCGGCCGATGCGGCGGAGGCTTCAGTGATGACGTTGTAAATCGTGGCGTCATCAGCAGTGCAGTAAGCGATGCACCTACTGGTAGGATGCACCGCGGTGGATCTGACGGCCACAGACTGCTGCAACGTCGATACAGCGGCGGCCGTGGTGGTCGTGCTACAGCATCGGGAGCCGGATCCCACCTGCTGCTGCTTGATGCGCCTGCACGACACCACCCGACCACCGGCCAGCGTTAGCTTAGACCGTTCCCGGGACAGCGCGTGATTGATGTGCATCTGGTATAGGACCACGTTGCGTTGTTCGCACGCCCACCTATCCCACAACCGAATCCAACACGCCTGTAATCGCATCGACTTGTCCGCATCTTGGAGCACGGCCGCGGGCGATGGAATTTCAGTGCTGCCATTATTCCCGTTGTCCGGCCGGCCCGTTTTCCAGCAATGGGTGTTTAACATCTTCTACCCATGGCCAGTACACCAAACTGCGTCCAACGTCAATGACGCGTGCACGGAAGTAGTGCCGGAAGTGGTATAATCACAGCCACTAAAACAATATTAATAACAACAATAAATAAAAATATAGGTAACTAATGAGCTATACATATTATGCTGAGGTCCAACACAAAATATTATTTTCATTGTAATTAATAATAACACAATTCGTGGCTCCAATTTACAATTTAAGTCATGTTAGTTATGTAATTGTGTGGAAATAATGATAATTAATATCATCTTTCGATCATTCCTACCGGCTGTCACGTCAAACTCGATTTATAATAAAAATAATTATTAATAATTATGAGTGCCAAGGAAATTATGTTGGGTAAAAGTCTAAAAAATATAAAGAGATAAATATCGTATGGTTTACTGAAGAGAACGAAACCCTTAAAATTTGGAAGTCCCGTCACGAGCGGACTTCTCGGCGGTATTGATTTCAACACGAGACCGCAAAAGCCGCTTGACACGCTTGGGTAATTATTACGTACACAGCAGCATAAAAACTTTGGGCAACAATTAAAATATTATATCTATTATATTAATTAAATTCCTATTGTATTTTGATTTCTTAAATGTATTGCATTATACATATTTATAATACAATATACAATGTTGTATATCCGCGTACTGAGAACGTATTATTTAGTGTATAGGTAAAGACTATATTAATACGTTGAACGAATGCACATATAGCGTACGTCATGTCATAAGTTAAAACCGTTACGTAGACGCATTTTTTCGAATTATTCGTAAACAAAGCCACTGAAATTTGCACAATCGCCCGTACGACGTACCTATCGTTGTTGTTATTAATTATACCATTGATTTTATAATATTAGTATATTATAAAATCAATGATTATACCTATCATATAATATTATGTAAGTACGTCTTAAATATGAACTAATAACAGTATATTATTTTGTTTGTTGCATGCATAAGGCATAATTAACAGCATGCATTTGGTATTTTTGATTTTGTTGTAATAGTATCCTAAGGTGAATAATATTAATGTTGACATGAGAAGTAAAATCTTGTGTGATGGCAACATTTATGATCCGCAAAAGTATTCTTAAGATACAGCAAATGTTTTTAATGATTATTTTGCTAATGTTAGTGAAGTATACGCTAGTAATTTTTAAAAAATTTTCAAAAAAAATAAATAAATAATACACTACCTAAGTAACTTCTATTTTAATGCCATGTTTCTAAAAAATTAAGAACTCAGGAATATAAAACATACCGAATAACCGCAAAGAAAATACAGCCACAGGTTTCGATATATATCTGTGAAACTTTAAAAGCACATATATATATTCTTATTATTGAGCCTTTAATAAAACAAAGCACATTGCCTGAAAAAATATAAGCTCTCCATTGTCTAAGTTTTTGTTCAAATCAGGTAGAACATAAAACAATGTCAAACTAAAGGCATACTTTCATGCTCTGTAGTTTTTTTAAATAGTTTAAATCGGACTTATATCCTTCTAAGAAAGAACTCGGTAAAAGTACGATTGGAATTCTTTATTGGACTACCTACCTACAGAGTTTATATACAAAACAATGAAAGATAATGAGAAGATAATTGTGATTTTTTTATATATTAAATGCATTTGATACTGTGGACCACAACAAAATATGAGCTAATTAGAATATTACCAAGTATCGTAGAGTTAATGCAAAAGGCTGCATTATTGGCTTAAAAATTGTTTGGGAAACAGAAAACAAATGCTAACTGTAAATGATATACTCTATTTTTTAACGCCTGTTGTAAGTTATAACTTATAACTCATTTACCACACCGGCCATCATAAGCTGAATATGGATAACCCGAGGTATATTAATCACAATCGTATAGAATAAACTTGTAAAATTTTCTTTCACCATTTTGACGAAATTTATCGAAATTATCATGTATTTAAACTCAATTGTTTTTTTTAAATTTCAATACTAAATAACAACTTATGCATAACTTCGTATTAAGCTTTTGACCGAGGAAAACGTCTTTTCATTGAGAACAATTAAAAAAACATTAAAAAATGTCTCATGCCTATAAAATACAGCTTAAAAAGAATAAAATATTTTGAAAATCATACGGAGTGTAGAAAATACTCATATAAACATTTGATGAAAATTTCAAGTGACTACGGTTATTTATTTTACAATTAGGTACAATAAAATAATAAAAGTGATTTTGTCCAAAATGTATTTTGCATAAAAATTCTGGCTTTCCCTATTTTGTTTTACCTAATCTTTAAGAAAGGAACTATGCATTTTTAATTTCGATTTCCTCCCAAAAGTGCTAACTAGATTTACTTTCTTCCCAGAAAATATATTGGAATTCTTAGTCGAAGAATTTTTTATATTATAAATCGTGTATACATACATCAAAAAAAATACATCATTGTAAAATCAATTCATTCATCGTTACACTCAGAATCTAAAATTAGTTGTTACAAAATTGAAAAAGTAATGCATTTTTAACTCAATGCAAAATAATTTGCACATTTTCGTTACTTTGTTGAAATGTAAACTTCAAAAGTTCAAACGCTCATAAAAAAACTGTTGTGGATTTACGTTGAACTTTTTTTTTTCAATTTCGCTATTCAAACTTAGGAATACCTCGTATTAAATTTTCAAACTTTTTGATTGAGCACTAAAATTATTAGCTACATTTATAGAAAAGAAATTAACAAAATTCAAAACTTTCAAATCCAAATATTATACATATAAAACATAATTATTAAAATAATGAACAAGTCGGTCTAGCAAAAAGCCAGATTGAGTGATAATCGCCGTAAAATCCACTCGACCAATTTATTTCGCTGGTGTTGCAGGCAGCAGAGAAATATTAATATATTTACGGCTAAACGTGGAAATACGCCGCTATGATGGATATCATTTTTCATTTGTAAGTTTAAAAAAAATATTAGTTTATAAATTATACACGTCGAGGTACTATACATATACGAGCACGATAATAATACGTATTATTATACACTTATATATATTATATTATGATGTACTAGATTCAGATACCTATACGGCTATACACACACTACGTTCATATAATACATATATAATTTAATGGAATACGTAAATATACATATTATTTATAATAGCATATACTCTTCTTTCTACTTTCGTCCTGTGAAAATTCAATAGGCACATCGTATATTTTCATGTGTAAGGATGCGAAAGTCTCCTCTCCTTCAGCCGATACGATGAATACGGAGACAATCTGATAGACGTCAGACGTGTAATATACATAGTAGTACATCACGCGATTGGATTTAAGGTGAAAAAGTGAATGAGTGTGCGGAACATATAATTTGATGAAAAATCGTTTTCAGAATATTTTATCTGACATTTTTTATCCTACCTACCACCGAATAGCACATTAGCCTGCGCTTCATATTATCTATCAGATTATAAACAAACGGAATAGTTTATTATTATATTATAGTCGACCGACGACCATCCGTCCATTTTACCAATATCATGACACGTTATTATTAATTAGTTCACCGGAACTATCAATGAGGTACATGCTGTGTCATTATGATTTATGAATCATTATGAGAATATAAAAAGAAAATAATAATAAATATAATAAACAATTATAATAATATATATTTCATATTTTATTGTGACGTTGAAACCTCTATACGTAATTTAGGTTTTATCCACCTTTATATTATTATGTATTTCGGTAAAACTTTGTCTAATTTAGTTATAAATGGACGCTATTGCTTTCTTCAACCAAATTTTATGAAATTAAAATAATTTATTTTCTGATTTGCGGCTAGCGGTTGCCGCCCAGCGCTAACGTTGCGTGACGCATGTATTGCAATACAACGTTGTCTAATTTGGTTGTATAATAATATAAACGTTGCCATTTGCAACAAAATTTTATGAAATAAAAAGAATTTATTTTCTAAATTGCGGCCGTCCATCGCACAACACGTTGTGGAAGCTAGTGGGATCAAATGAGAAGTGCAGCTCCAGGAGGTGGGAGACGATGCTTCCCCGAGCTTGAGAATTACTACTCTATATTCTATAATAAAGAAGAAGAAATTGCTGATTTTGATTAATGTATTGATTATACAATGATATGTGGTTTTTTGTCTGTTATCACTTTTTAGGGAAGTAAAAAATGTAAATGATTTAATTTTCTACTTCAGCATCGGTTTTGGTAGAAAATTAAAAAGATTTTAAAATATGTCCAATTCTTTATAAAAGCGTCAAGAAAAACAGACAAACAATTAATAAATAAAAACTGGGAAACCAGTTTTCGAAAATATCAATTTTTTTTCGTTGTAAATAACAGTAGATCTATGAAATTTTTGCCGAATGTTTATATTGGCAATTTCAATGTACCAAACAATTTTCAAAATATTTTGACTAGTTTTGAGTTAGTTATAGACATTTTCAATAGTCAATTTGTTCAGTTATTTTTAAAATATTATTAGTCGTTTCGAAATGCCTGAAAATTTAATACAAGATTTCTCATAAGTTATTAATTTATTATAAATAACGATTGCAGATAAATATTAAAAGTCCATATTCACTATCTTTTTTTTAAAGGTAATGAAAGTTCATTTTTTGGTAAAATTTATCAAAATCTAGAAATTTTGCAAATTTTTGTTGTATTTAAAAATGTATAAAATGTTCAATTTATATAGCTAAGGATTAAAAATTCAAAACATGGTTCTACGTAAGTAGTTCATACTGTAACTAAGATATCTAAAAAAAATATATAAATACAGTTATTTTGTGTACACATTTTGTTCAAATTTGGACGAAATTAGATATTTTAACAATTTTAACTTATCGTTTTGTTGTAATTCAAAAATATTATTCCTGGGTACTTGAAACTGTTAAAATATATTATTATATTGTATACACACAATGGTATTTTTAAATTCAAGTTTTTGGATAAAAAATTATTTTAACCTACAGCGCAATACTAATGCCTAATCGTAAAATAAATTACTTTAATCACAAATAATATCATAAAATATAGTGTTATAGGTTGACAGACCATATTCGCTTAGAATTGTTTTTCGTTTACAATGATTTTATATAATTGAATTCAAATTTAACACATTAATTACAGCAAAAAACAATAATTACAATGACTTTTTTAACACCTAATGTAAAGCAGAGTGTTACTCACTTGCCCGCTTTTTTTGTGTCCATTCAATATTTGTATAATGTATAATAAGCAAAACTCCATACATGTTCCAATAGAAAAATAGAAAATATTGTGAGTTAATTTATTTGTACACACTTTTGAAATTCATATTTGTACATTATTCAAAAATTCGTCAAATTAAATACAATGATTTTTCCTCAAACTATTTCGTATGGGCACTCAAAAAGTTTTGATTTATTTTTTTTCCGATTTATGATTTATAACATCTTTAATTCTTGGTATTAAGAATTAATTTACAAGATTTCTCACAAGCTGAAAACGATCAAAAATGTATGTAGTCATACATTTATAATGGTATTATATTAATAATAAATTATGTGCATTTATGCAGTAGGTACCTAGGTACTGCAATGTTAATGTATAACAAATAGTGACGGGCGATGGGAGATTAATATATGATCTGCAAAACCGGGCGGATTATGTCTATATGAATACGTTTAAATATTAAAATATATAATATAGATTATATAGGTGCGTCCGGGACAGGTGCATTATTATAATTATTTTTATCATACACGATACAACCAGGTGCGCGAATTTTGTTGAGAGATCCTATCGTGTGTCGGCATGCTGCAATAACGTGTAGCATCTGCGATTGTATCACATGCAAAATCGTATAACATTAAATTGTACATAATATGTGTGATCCAGACGATAATTGATTGTTGTGCATAGATACTCCACGGACGGCCGATACACACTAGGACATAATGCACATATTATTATTTTAAACATTGCATAGGGCATAGGTTTTGACGTGATTTTTTTTCTTTTGAATCTATATACTATTATATAATATTAATTTACGCACTACGGCGCTTGACGTTTACGACTCTAAGATTTCTGATTGCCCGTATATCACTGTTATGCGAATCTTATATTATATACGATGCTATACAATAATATATTTTCGTACTCGATGAAATGATATTATTCTGCTTAAATATATTATAATGTATGAGTATCTATATTATATTACAATACATACCACGAAAAGAAACAATGGAGACGGCGATATTATGAACACGAGATATTCTGCTGCTATTATAATTTATATTGCTGGTTTATATACACGCACGTTGTTTAACATAATATGCTTAAACTATATTGGTATGAAGTATGAACACTGACTGACTGACTATGTAAAAAATATGAGAGCTCGCGGTTGTCTAGAAGAAATTAACTATGAAATCATTATTACGAAGACTGAGTGTGCACCAGACGGGATTAACAATTTCGGGAGACTTAACGGCGACGGTGGTGGCGTCATTGACACCGAACTGTGTGTAATGAAGAACACGAATTATAATACTATATATAACAACATAAATGAAATTTACTTAAACCACTCGCTGTCTAGTGTCGATAACGAATCCCGTGGATTCCCCCTCCTATACGTTTTACTGGGTAGTCTTTATTGTCACGCCCACGCATAAATAGTTATATCAATTGGTGTTTGGTTATGGTTCATACATTTTTTTAACACCTACAAAAATCATAAATATTTTTATATGTTATTTAATTATTATACAAGTTTGATTATATTTAAAAATTATTCGAATAATGCGAGATCTGTCATTATTCAAGCCTATTTTGACCTACGAGCTGAACTACTTGGGATAGTGCCAAAACACTAAATGTAAATAAAATCCGAAATTTCTAGAATTTAGAATCGTTAGCAGAATTTCTAAAAAATGCTATACGTGCCACCATTCTAATCTTAAATACAACTTAAATATAATATGCATGAAGAAGCAAATGTATTTAAAAAGGTTTCACGGCAGACTATAGCTCATACTCTAACCCCCTAACAATGCCACGAAACCTTTCAAGATTAACTGGTATCGCGAGCTATTAAATCTAACACATAATACCTACATAAAAAAACTGTAAACATCTTAAATCAAATTAAATTAAATAATTTATTTTATAGTTGAAAGTGTCCTCGGGGTGGATTCTTTTTCAAAATTGTTCATATTTTTTTCATTGTTTTTTTTTTCTTTTGTCATAATATTGTATTAAAACTTAATTGTGCATTGAAGTACAGATTGTATATTTTCTAAATAAAATTTTTTTTAAAAAATTCGATACTCGTGACGGCGGACTCGAGTGGCCATTCCCGGTAAAAACGAAATAACATTTATTTTAAAAGAACACGTCATGTTTATACCTACCTATAACATTACTGCAGTGAGTAGCGACAGTAACAATATAATGTTCAGTGATCACGTCATATAATATTAGAAAAATACGCACAGGAGTGCACAACTGTCGCATATTACGCACGCACATCCGTTGTTTATAAATTATATTATTATAATAAATAATACATTATCAAATATGTATTGTGGTAAATCACAAATACTTAAAACGGAAATAAAAACATATTACAGCTCATGATAGATAATATGGTATGTAATATTATAATAATAATATGGTCTCGGCCCTCAGGCGCAACAACGACCCGGAACAATATATGAATAATTGTTTTCGTTATCGAATCGTATTAAATTATATCGAAACGGTTGTGATGTTCGATTCGTAGAACGAGTGTGTATAGGAAAAAAACGTTATTTACGTATCATACACATTTCAACGCATTCACATATGTTGCGCAGGAAATTGTTTTTTCGTTTTCATTTTTTTTATACTTATCCGCGCGATAATCGATGTTAAATTGGCCTAATTACTAATTAGTTTAGTCATTCTTGATTATCAATTATTATTATCGTTTATTTATTTCTATAATTTTTTCATGGGAAACATATATCATCCAGCTTTAAGAATAATAATAATAAGTTTCATTCATAATTCAACGTCGTTACGAAAATTTTTCTCCTCGGTGAAAGTTTAATGTAATAATAATTAATGACTGTTATACGACAGTCGAACGACGAACGCATATAATATACGCGGGAGAAAGCAATTTCGTAGAACTCCTAATGGAAATTAATGACTGACTTTTGCTAGTGTAAAATGGCAAGTGCGCCTGCCTCAAATGATGCTTCGGATGCATTATAAAACTGTGATTACAATTTTAAGCACGTTTCAGCGAACAAGAAAAATAAAATACTGAAAACACGTGAATGCAGTTTTAAAAAGGAAAAAAATGAATTAACATTAAAAGTAAAAATACCGTAACCAGGTGTTGTTTCTAGTACACCGTAAGTTGGAGACAAATTATTATATCCATAAACTTAAATGTAATAATGGTATATGCGTGGGCAGTGGACTGTATAATATATAGGTACATAGTGGCGGCGGAGACTTTTCATATACTTGTTATTCTTCGAACTCGGAAACCCTCGAGATTCGTGTCTGCCGTCCCTGTGATTATATGTATGAGTATTATGAAAAAAGTAATTTCAACTGCACTGAACAAATCACGATCTACAATATTTATTTACGGAAAATACTTTTATATGTTATAAACTTATAACTTATAATCATACCACACAGCACACAGTCGGTTGAATGGACTATACAGCCATACTGTTCATTTTAAATAATCCACGAAACTACTTAGATATACATTATAATATGTACTTAATTTACTTCAGATTTAATTACATTATACGGGTGTTTTATAAGATAAATAGGTACTTTACAGTAAAGTTGTATAAAACATTTAACCACGGTTTAGAACATTTTTTTAGTTGAATAAACATGTTTTTAAGTTTTAAATATTTTTGAATAGTTTTGAAGTTGGTTACTTTACGTTATTAAAAATAACTTATTTTAATAGTCTAAACCGTGTCGTATCCATTTGCCGGTTTCATGAATTTAACACATTTTTTCCTGCGAAACATTTTTTGATTATGATCTCAGATTATGGTCATGCTCTGAGCTTGTACTTTATTCTTTCAAATTATTACATAGTACCTAACACACTAGATGAACTAGATACATTATTTTTTTTTAGTAAAAGTATACAAGAGGGTATGGTAAGTACTTAATTTGGTGTTTAACTTTATTAAAGATATTTGTTATGAGAAAAATTAAATCTAGAATGTTTCTTGGTGCCTGTGGTTTATAGACTAATCATCTTGCCGAACTTTCAAATGCTTAAATATTTTGCATATTTAAATATTTAGTTAAATTTAGAGTAGATTTTACTGTAATTTCTAATTACTGTAAATTATAGAAAATAAGTAACTTTTTTAAGTGGTAGAATTTGAAGATAAAAACAAAATGTAATTAGTAGATAATATGATTAATTCAAGGATTAATTTTAAGTTATGAAAAATCCATTGTTTAATATATAAGTTATAAATATACAGATATAGATTATGTTTAATTTGAAGTAGTCTTAACAATGTTCAAGATAAAACACAAACACGTTCTGGGAATCACGATTCCGAAGGTATTAAAAAGAACGTGTACCTACGTAATATAATATTATATATTACATATTATATTAAGTACACAAACGCATATATCATGAAATATTTATAGGTCTATTATTCAGAGCATTGTATTATAATGTAAATAAATAAGAAGTTGTTTAAATTATTTTCTATCAGCATAAAATAGTTGTAATAACACCAGACACAAATTTTAAGGGGATTATGATTCCGAGAACTAGTATTTACGTACCTATGTTTATCTTGAACATCTTTAATGTTTCTTCAAATTAAACATAAATAATATAATTAGAATTAGAATTAATTATTATGTATTATACATATACGATGTACCTATACCTAATCTATATTTTTTACATTTATATAACACAATAATAAATTAAGCATACTAATTAAATTGTTTTTTTGTCTACAAATACCGTTTCTAAAATTCTAAGTATAGCTAAGGTAACTTAGCTTATACTTGATAGTATTTACAAATTACAATATTGTGTATTTAAAATGTAAACGTTATTGACCTCTTTTAAAAAATCTTACTTACATACAACTAAATCTGTAATAAAAAAAATGAAGAAGCATCACTTGTTTGTATCTGCGCCTAAACAGATGAGAGAAGTTTTACCATATTGTGGATACCTTTGGTTCGTATTTCTCGGGAATTTTAATCAATATAATACTATGTATGTGTTACACACAGAGAAAATTCAAAGTAAAATGATTCTTCGTAAAATATATTAATAATTATATATAAAAGCATGTACAAGATGTACATATGGGAGGCACTCATACTTTACTTTATAGGTGCGTTTACCAAAAATTCAATTATTGAAAAATTGAAATTAAAGATGAGTTATCGCATTCAAAAATAAGATTTTGAAACATGCATAGTGGAACTCAGTATAAAATAATATTGATATTTTATGAGTTCTTAATGCTTATAACTAAAAACTGTTTTGATTTCCATACATATATATATAGCCTTATGTTTTAAACTTTAACTACGTTCTCCAATTATTATGTAATTTCTACAACAATTGTCAGTTCTATTAATGTTTACTTTCGTACTTCCCATATATTTACAACCTAATTAACCATATTTATTTTTTAAGTTATCAATTATGATTCTTAAATATTACTCTGACCCCGTCACTTGTAGTAGAAATTAAATTTAAAATAAATAAAAATAAAACTTAAGTACCAAAACCACATAGAAAGTCTCAAAAAGTCTAGACACGTATTAAATTATATTCACTGAAACAGTTGTAACGCATTTACTTAAAAATAATTAGTATAACTTTCGAAGTGTTTAAAGGAATAACTATAAAAGTTTTCTCGATCCAAAATATTTGGAAAACATCCATAATTCATAAACCCCTGAAATACCGAACAATACCAGGAAGTGGCAACGTATTTCATTATAAAATATCGCATGAAATTAAGAATTTACTACATGTGCTGAGTATATTAAGTATTTTAAGTCATATAAAACGATAAAAATACTTATCAATTTTATGGGTATGGCAATCGTGGCCGATGATGCTGGCCGCCGTCGGGTTTTCATAGCATAATATTAAACGAGTTTCACAAGCATAACGTTAAGATCATATAATTGAAATTTAACTATGTCATATTAAAAACAATTTTAAATTGAACAATTTTCAAAAAAATTTTATCTCAATCTTGTAGTTTAAGAAAAAGATAATAATAAATTTTTTTCCTAACTTATTAAACAATAATTATCTCATAAGTTTTCTGGTTATATCGAAATAATATTTGTATAATTTACTTAAACGCATAGCCTGATAGATATATTTAAATAAGATTAATGTGAGACTGTTATTTGTGGGACTGTGGGAGTATGCTGCAGGTCTGCCGTTTTATTTTATAACCTGTTTTACTTTTATAATAAAAAAAAAAATGAAAAATTGTTTTTAAGACTTGAAATATTTCAGACTCCAGCAACATAATATGTAAAACCAACCTGGTCAGTGGTCACGTTTATTATAATAATAATTATAAGTATACCTATACTTATAAAATATTGTTATTATACTTTATTTTGTTTTACACGCGTGGAAGTAGCTTTTTAGTTGACTTAAGTCAATAAAAACGACAAAGTTCTTCTTTAAAAACCAATTTGAATGTAAGTCAAATAATAATTGTGGATTAATAACTAGAAGAAATGTGACGTCATAAATAGTGTGAAGGTCATAATGGTTTTTCCGAAGAGTTTTATTACATTTGTCTTGAATTGTATTAGTATTATATAATATCTACACTTAAGGTCCTGTCATGTGGCGTCATGTTTTGTATACATTATTTCTAGAACGGAAACCGTTGACGAATCAATGAGCAATTTTTAAATATGTTGACGAGTTTTGTTACGCCAAAGATTATTTGTACAGTGAGTACACCTAATCTATATGATATATTGAATATTGTCTATTGTCTATTATTTCACATTCATGAATGACACTGCAGTGTTATAATAATAATGACATCTTATGTTATATAAATGACATCTTTCATAATTAATTTATGTTTGATTTTTTTTTTGTGTATTTTAATATGACAAAAATAAATATACCTATTTTCCGTCGTCCTTAATTAACTAAAAATATTTATCAAATTGATTGAACATGTATACAATATTAGAGAATTAGAATCATTAATTTTCCTTGAAACTAATAGAAGAGTAAAATAAGTGTACTATTAATATTTGTTATTAACCTTAAATAGGTAGTATATTGACAGTAGGCGTGAAATGGATCACTGTAATCATTACAGTGTATATCAAATTATTATTATATATAGGTACCTACATTTAAAACAAATGATAAATTATCATATTCAAAATCGGCGCTGACCATAGAGGTTCACCACCTGCATTGTTTTATGCAAGCCTTTAAAATGTTAAATAAGACATACATTATTAGTTTTCCTAGAAATATTAGGTATAATTAAAATAGTAGAATCCATTAACCTTGTTATTAAACTTGCAAGTCTTAATAGGTAGGTATCCAAAATTAGTGAAGACAGCCATCCAGCTAATTACAAAGGCAACTCGAAAGGCAACCAATGTTGATTAGTGTATCAAAAACAATTACTTCGGATCCTTGAAAATATCCAGTGGTCACTGTCTAAAAATCTGATAGCCCATTCAGTAAAACAAAATAATATTATTTATTATTTTATTCTGTGTCAAATTTCATATAGGTACACATAACATATAGCTAGTTATGTTACATAAATATAATGTGGTATGAAACCTTCTCATCTGCCGTCAAAACTCCTAACCTATGCCCTGACTACATTTAAAAAAAAAACATCAAACTTTAAAGATATTATAAATAATTAATTAATAATTTTTGTTTAACTTCATAGTCCATTGTACATCGTGAACTATGGAGTACAATTACGGAATTGATTTTATATGTATATGTATATTTTTTGTCTCTGTCATCAATTGGGTAAATAAAAATGATTCAATTTTCTATACTTCATCATCTTTTTAGGAAAAATTCAAAAACGAATAATTGAAGATACTTTTATGCAATTAAAAAAAAATTCACAATAATTTTTTATGTGACACTGAAATTAGCATTTTGTTAATGTTGTAAATTGTTGTTAACAAAATTTGTCAAAATCACGAAAATTTAAAAATTCTTTTGGGTTAAAAATTCATTACATTTTTCCTGTTTTTTTTTTAAATTCAAAAATTTAGTTCAAGATTATTTATATATTTTTATAATAAGAACAAAAAAAAAATTACCGGAGAGTCATATTAATTGTCAAAAAATTTTAAACAGCATAATAATATATTAATACATTCATGTATAAACTTAATTTAAAATTCATTCACCAATTATTACAGTAAATACTTGAAATGTTCACTAAATGTTTATTTTATCATTTTCTATAATACATGATTACATTTTTAAATTAAAATGTTTTTTTTTCATTCTATAATTATCGATAAAAAGAGAATTTTGAATATAAGGTTCTTTATAGGTTGTTAAATTCAAAAATATTATAGATACAAATAAACACAATAGGTTCCTAATGTATTGCAGAGCGGTAGCCATTTGCCAACCTTTTTAAGAACTGTTTTACTAAAACTTTCTTCTCACTTTCCTCAGTACTATTTTTCTCTGTCAACTACTATATGTTACTGTTTTATTTTCTTTGTATTTGTCATTTAGCCATTAAGGTACTTTTCATTTTCATTATAAATTATTATAAAATCATAAACTTTAAAAAATTAATAAAAATCGAAAATTTCATAAGACTATACATATTATGGTGTATAGAAAATGCTAATATAAATATTCAATGAACATTTCATGTATCAACGGTAATTATTTTAGAGTTACAACAAAAACTGAAATCAACTTGTAAAATTTCTGTTTTTCCCGGCGCTTTTGAAAACTTCTGATGAATTACTTAATTTTAAATTTTTATCTCCCGAATGCACCAACTAGATTCACTTACCCACCGGGATAGATACTTAAGTTGAAAATTGAAGCATTATTTCGACTACTTATCGTGTACACAGAAACAAAAAAATAATAATTATAAAACACACATCATTGTTAAATCAATACATTTATCGTTCCTCTCAGAATCTAAAATATAATTAATTACCAAGATAAATGATAAACTATAACATAAGTATAAACAATTTTAAAAAATGTATACCTAAACATTTAAAAAAATCCTAAATATTGCATCTATAATAAAATGAATTTGTCGATATTAGTATCTCCATTTAGATATTTCAACGCAATAACATTATAAAAATTAATTTTATTTGAACTGCCAGAGATGGAATGTATTTTGTTCGCATTCTATTTGATGTAAGTGAGTGATATTTGCAAAATGTCGAAATATGAACAAACATTGATAATATGGTTACCAACTGTCTATGTTTCTTTATTTATATATACGTTTCGTATCAAAAATCTTGTCATAAATAAACTATACTCTGTAACAGGTAGTTAATAGATATATAGAAATTAAAATGTAGTTATTTGTACCAAAAAGGTAGATTATCTGCAAGTAATTTAAATGTGCACTATCGTGCCGTATATAGTTTTTAACGAATGCTCCTTTCAGTTCATTTGACATTCATTTTTTACTTGACGACTGGGTTTAAATGAATTTGGAGTTAGTCAATACTCACTTAGTCCAAATTACACCTAACAAAGTGTACCTACCTAAGTGGTTGGGTTTAATTTGTAAGAATTTTTTTGAATTGTAATAGATTCGAAGCTATGTCAAAAAAGAACAGAGCGACTAGGTTGGCTCCTTACCCGATCGCATGAAAGGTTAGACGTGGGACCAATCCTTCTGGAGTTATGAGCAGGGCACAGCGTCAAAATTCAAAAGTCGTTGGTGTTCGAAAATAATAACCAGATCCGCGACGACGACAACCGACAGGTCTGCAGGTCACCAACCTTTTCAATTGACTTTGTGTAATTAATATTACTATTTCCGACTATTTCGTTTTAATAAAATCTAATATCAGATGTACATTAAATTTTCATTTGGTGTTTGTGTCTTATCCTCACCTCTCACGCATCAATTTTCACTGGAAAAGAATAACCAACAATTAAAGTAATCTCAATCTACGTCACTATTTAAATTTATTACACTTCACACATGTCTTTTTTACGTAAATAAAAATTAAAAGTTAAATTTAACATTTAACATCAAAAATATCTATGATATATGAGTTCGAATTAACTCTCGTTTCACACAGCTTCACCCTATCCCCTGAATCAACGTCTGGTACACAACATCGTTTTTAATACCTTTTTAGATTGTATAGGAATTATTTATCGATCGTGGTTTTCAATTTTATTTTACGTGTTTCTTTTTTGAATCTAGTGATTTTTTACCATTTTTAGTTAGTCACTTGAAAGTTATATTTCCTAACCTAAGCGAATTTTTATATTAAAATGTATCATACACCATATAATCTTCAAAATATTTATATTAATTTTAAGCTTTTACCTATTTATTCTTCAAACCTATTCACACTGTTCTATAGTAAGGCCGTATTGACTCAAAAGTCGATAACAATAATATAATATTACAACAATGTAGATTATTATAATAAGTAAGGTTTTCGCAAACATTAAACCAACCATTTATAATACTAATAGTGTCCAAGTCCATCTCCGATCAGAATCATTTTTCGTAGATAATATCATTGAATTCAAATTTAACTCATCCATTACAATGGTCCAGTCGACACATATACTGTTCACTGTTCAGCAGAGTGGTACCCACTTGACCAACTTTTTTGAAGTCGGATAAGTTTAAAGTCAAATAATAATAAAATAGAAAACAGATATTAAATATAAAAAATAAAATTACTATAAACTTTAAAAATAGGTGTTTGTACTCTGAGATTACTCAAATACCATGAAAAATGATTTAACGTGAATGCGTTTTGTCAATGTTATGCGTGTGTCTGAGAGTGAACCCAAATATTGTGCTGACATGCTTTTAATACATGCATATATTATAAAAATTCATAATAGGTGCCTTTGTAGATACCCCTACATATTTAATTATTCTATTATTAGTTATTAGGTATAGTGACTATAGTATAGTCCATAATTCACTTTTAATTAAAATACCGTATATTTAGTGCTTTGTTTGTTTATAAAACATAATTCTAAAATTTTTAATTTTAATTTTGACTCACCACAGCATGATGGGAGCTTAAGAAGTTAAACAGGTGTTATATTGTTGAATAAGTATATCGTAAATAGGTACATAATACATAATTAATTAAAATTAAATAATAAAACAAATTTTAAATTGTTTTGCCCCTTTAATGGACGTAATTTCTCAATAGTTTTTATACATCAATGGTTGAGAAAACATGAGGTTTACTGAATAGTAATTCTTAATAATTAAAAGTCATAAGTGATAACACTTTTATTTATTATACCGTTGTCTTATTTAGCTTGAACGCTTCGAACAGTATAATAATATTATAAATAACCTAAAGACCCGAGATTTAAAGCAAATATGTACGTTATGCTTTTCTCAGAATTCCGTAACTAGTGTTATTATGACGAGATGGCTTAGTTGCACTTTTCAATAATTACTCCACTTGATATACACATTACCTAATGTAATTCTTAATTTTGTACAGCAACTAGCTAGAGGAAAACTGAAAACATATTGCCTAATCTTATGCCATTAAAATTTAAAACAAACATCTTAATTCAAAATACTGAAAAATCCAAGGTAAACTGAACAAAAACGATAGAATAAATAACGCAAGTCGTAACTTATGATTGTTTAAGTGTATTTAGATTAAGTACCTACCTACCATAAATTGATACTTTTTTAACGTCACGGTCATTTGACTCATTTTATCTTCAATTAGGTAGCATCTAGTAACATGTTTTTTTAGTTACACAAAATAAACATGATTTATTGGACCTTTCACACTTAGTATAAATTGTGAATACAATTGTTCCTATTGTAATTATATTTACTTATATTATACATATTCTACATATTGGAATATGTTAACAGTAAACACAAATTACAAGTTTTAGTCGAAGTGGTCGATTTTAGAGGATGGAGGTTACCATAACCATGTAGACTATATACATATTACATAAAGTTATCGGTTACCCATATATTTTAATGTAGTTGATTAAATTTTATTTTAAGTGCATTGTAAATAATTAGAATGTAGCTTGTGTTAGCAGAACCCTCAGAAAGATGAGTATTTTTCAATTCAAACATGTAATATGACTTGCAGTTTGATACCAAAATATTGAAAAAATAATAACGAATAAAATCTTAATACCTGTAATGCTTGTTTGTATTGTAGTCCGTAAAAAAAACACCGATGAATTAGTTATAAGTCGTTGTCGAACTGAAGAGCGTGAAAAGATAAGCGACGTATAATCTTTGACAATTGTATCGGATTAATTTGAGTGAGCATCGAGTGAGCTACATTTGTTTGAGTGAACAGCGAAAACAACTAAGTACTCAAAAGAATTAATTTTAATCGATAATCGTCGAAATATTATTATAATTTAAGCAACAATAGTAACACATTTTTTACACCATAATCTACATAATACATAAAACAAACGTGTGGGCGGAAATGGTAACGTGCGTCGGTACACCGACGAAGTGTATACTACATAACATTCGTACGAGCGGTCGCTGAACAAACCACGCCGAAACGGTTGGCGTGCCGGTCCAGTACTGACTATATTATTATAGACTATGGTGGCCGTTCTTTACCACTGGTGTGGCGGTGTGTGTCTCCGCCGTCTCCGGTGTCGTCCGTCCGTCGACCGCCCCGACAATCGCTTCTCCGCACTCACACATAGTACGGCGGCGGCGGCGGCGGTGTGCGCGCGCGCACGCACACGCGTCGAATTTACGACAACGGCCGCCGCAGCTGCCTGCGAGCGGTGGTGGCAAACGAAGACGACACGACCGTAAGCCCACAAAAAATATATATGAATGCCGAGTGTAGAAAATCGACCGGGTGTTACGAACACAACGACGAAGCATGCAGACCACGAGGAGTCTACTACCGCAACGTCTGGCCGAGGAATGTAAGGCGACGGACGGGCGTGTGTAAAATATTGCCACCCCCTGTCCACGCTGGGTGTGTGAGCAGTGGCGTGGCTGTGAACCATTTTTTTTTTCTGGGAGCGGGCAAATTATTAAATACTTTGCTTTAAAATAATGATTGCGGTAATGTCCTATTGACGTTAATTAGTCGATTAGTTATATTTTAAATCTTAGCGGAGTCCCTATATACAGACTAGGAACACGCCAAGAAAATAATAAATTTAAGAGACCCTAAAAAAAAACAGAGAGGCCCCGGCCCCAGCGGCCATGACCAGGCAGACACTGATGTTAATCCACGAGGACTCGTGAAATAAACACAATAATAATCGTATAATAGTATAATATGTAGGCCTATATATAATATCATATTCATACATAGTACCTATATTATATATATACATTATACAAATTATACGGATATATATAGTTTGAAAATACATATGTATTATACAGTATAGTATTATTAGTAAAGATTTTTAATCTGTTAACCCATTTTCCAAACGGGTTCAACAAATATTTTCCACGTTTTGTTAAGAGGATGTCGACGTATTTATTCTCCCTCTGACCCACACACACATTAATGATTATAATCATAATAATTTCTAAAACAAGAGCTCATTTCGCTCTTATAAAATGTAAAGGTACGGTTATTATCTAGGACATTTCATAGGCTTTTTATTATATTTTAATTTTAAAGCGAATTATGAGTATTTTAATAGGTACAAAAAATTTACAATTAATGTTTCAATCTTAAGAAATTTAATTGTTTAAATACTAAATCGTTCTAAACCCTTTATAGGTTAAATAAAATGAATCGATATTTTATTTTTCAATACTTAATATATTTTGGAGTACCTAACTGGAATTACATGCAAGTCTACCTACATCCCTCCAGATAGTCCAGACACGGCAATATGGTGTTGGTGGAACACGTCTTTAGGAAGGGATGAGTCTTCAAAATATTGAATCGATTAAGCTAAAATGTTTATTTCCCAACCATAATGTGTTAGTGGGTTGCGCAAAAGTTCCTCACGATTTTATAAAAAAAAATATATAATAAATATATGAAAAATAAAAAAAGAAGATTAATACCAGAAAATAAATAGTATTAATGACAAGTTGATAGTGATAAGTTATGATTATAATAAAGTTCAATATCATAGATTGTGTGGCTCACAACGAAATTATGAGTATTAACTGAAACGTCAAAACAATCATTCATTTTTTCGATATGTAAAAAAAATTGTATTTCTACGCTTGAAAATTTCTATTCACATAATCACATAGTATGTATTTAAAATATATTAATTTAAATATAATAAAATATTATAAAATATTTATTACTATAAATACAGTATAAACCCTAAAATCAGGCGACCAGCTTTTGACGGCCGGTTTTTATGCCTATATATGCCTAGTATAGCCATATAGATAATATTGAGTGATTTGTAAATCTATAAATAGTAGAGTTTATGGTTCGAGGCAACAATCAAAATTCATAATATTATGTCTGTAGATAGTGTATGGGTCTATATGATTCCAGTGTGTGGGAGCAGAAGTGCACTGCCCATCTTTCCAAGTGTAATATTTTCATTTTTCCATTATCACTAGTAAGTATAGTTATTATATTTTGATCAAAAACAAAGGTACCTACCCCATTTTTCATCAAACTATTAACAATAGCTACTAAGTTTACTACAGATTTATAACAAACAAAATAGATTACTTCTTGTAAGTTGTATGTATGTAGTATGTCTTGGTCAGTGCCGTATCCAGCGGGGACTAGGAGGCTTCAGACCCCTCTCCCATTGCCCTGTTCCAGTATAAATCTTGTATAATAAAAGGCAAAGTATAATTCATTATATTCCTGAAAACGGGTTCGTTTCAATTATGATGGAGCTGGGATGTTACTGCTTCTAAAGTTATAACCATGCCACCAGAAGGTTTTAATAAGTGTACCACGCCATTGAGTAAGCCAAAGTTGTCTGTAAGGGTGAGAGCCTTTTCGACCAAAATCGGGCCCTTTCCTTTTCAGTAGATTCACTTTTCAACCAAAATCATATTATAGCCTTCTCTTTTCGGCCTATTCATTTTACAGCCAAAAATATTACTTAATATTTACTTAGAAAATAATGTTGATTATATTATTTTATTTTTAATAATTGTCTAAAATATTATATTTAATATTCATTGACGAAAACTATTTACTATTATTATTTATTTAATTATTATACACATTTTATACAACTTACCTGTATTTTTAATAATAGTCTATAATATATATGACGTATGTATGTACAATGTGCGCATTAAGTATATATTAAACTTTTCGTTTTGACCGAAAAGGGGAGGATACGATTTTGGCCGAAAACCTCCATGCCCGTCTATAATATAATGGATAACACACTATGTTCAATACTTCAATTTAATAATTGTACACAAAAACCGATTCTGTGCAATGGAGACCACAGGAATCACTATACATTTCTAAGGATAGTTTATATTATTATTATTTGTGTTTTCCTAATTCGGAAAATTGAACTAATTTTTGTTAACGACTTAGCATATCATTATAAATGTCAACCTATCTTAATTTAAAAATATTATAAATATTAACGGTATTAGGTACCGTAATGATATGAAACCTCAAATCTGAAAAAAAATTTCAGTGGTCAAAAATAAGAATCAATTGCAAAAATCTATAAGTTACACTTCTAAATATTTATAATATACATAATGATTTACTATCAGGGCTTGCACACATTATGTTCATAATCACGTGATTAAAACAGAACATGATGGACGAACAAAATAAAACATAATGGTTACCTAACAAAATATATAGAATATCATTAAATAAAACATAACGAAACACAAAATAATTAAAGCTATTTTAGATTTCGGTTTTATAAAAATAAAATCTTTTTTTCCATTTCTATTAGTTTTGTAGAAATATTTTACCACGGAATTTATTTTTATCTTAGCGAGAATTTAAGCATTATATCCCGTATCCTGGTCATTACGGCATTACCAATTAAATATTATTGTTAAATTTTTAATATTATCGGTATTTTATTTATAGTACCTAAATAGAAATGTAACATTACACCCTGACCCTTATGGCCCCACATCACAACTACTACGCAGTCGATT
Source organism: Myzus persicae (assembly GCF_001856785.1). Lineage (NCBI taxonomy): Eukaryota > Metazoa > Arthropoda > Insecta > Hemiptera > Aphididae > Myzus > Myzus persicae. The sequence goes on from NW_019101277.1 coordinate 212,958, forward strand.
TTTGACGACCTAAAATATGTTTCCGTCTTACTATAGCGTCATAAGTCATAAGTTCATAACATATCAAATTTTACTAAAAAAAAAATCCATTTTGCTCTGTTATTTTTAATATTTTTTCTTTTTAAAGGGAATCGAAGAACTATTATCAAATTTACAACCAGAAATATTATCTAGAACACATCTAAAGCAGTATTTTTGATGTTTTTTATTTTGAAGCAAGCATCAATTTTATTATGTGCATTGAACAATCGACAAATTTACAATTTTAAAATGCTCATGACATAGTTCAATCTTAAAATCTCAAAAAAACCTATTTTGTCCAAATTTAAACCTAAAATGTCTATAAAAAAGAGCTGTGTATATATTTTTTTAGATTTTTTGGTTACAGCATGAAATACTTACTTCTTAATCATGTTTAAAATGTTCAATCCTAAGCTATAAAAATTGAACACTTTATACATTTTTAAATACAAAATAATTTGTACATATCCGAGATTTTAATGAATTTGTCAAAATTTGAATTTTATATACTCATAAAAAAAATCGTCATATGAATCTTTGATATTTTTCTGCAATTGCTATTTATAACAACTTATGAGGAACATAGTACTACATTTTCAGGCTTTTCGATCCAACGAAAAATGTTTTATTGACATTTACAGAAGAAAAACCTAAAATAAATTGAAAATTGGGAATGTCTCTAAAAATTCAAAACTAGTCAAAATATTTTAAAATTTTTATCGTGCATAGAAAAAGATAAAATTAATATTTGGCGAATAGTTCAAGTAAAGATGGTTTATAGTTTTTGAATTATTATAAAAAAAACCGTTCCATAAGGATTTGTTAATTTACGGATAAATATCCTATGTTTAACTTCAAACGCTTGTAAAAAAATGTATTTGAAATTCCGCTACAATTTTTTTTTATAGTGTATGAAAAATTATGGAGAATTTCGTATCAAATTTTCAAATATTAGATGTACAAAAAAAATGTGTATTAGATGTGCAATTTTGAACCTTGAACATGTTTGTGAACAAATGAATAATAATTATAGACCTATATCAAAAATCTCATATAATATGGCATATTGCGAAAATCTTTATAAATTTATTAAAAATTACTACAGTCCTTAAAAATGTTTTTGAATATTGAATAAGTAAATACATATATTTTGTAATGGATTTACAATCCGTAACATTGCAATTTTTAAGCATTCTTTTGTGAATATTTTCTGTTAGCCGTAATGTCGCAATCTATATTAATTTCAAACAAGCGTTTGACAAAATATATCATGGTATCATACTACACTAATATGAACTAATGGTTTATTAAATTAATGAACTTGGTTTCAATCATTTTTAATTTATGTAATCTAAAACAGAGGTTCCCAATTTTTACGGTACTACCCTTTTTGGAAAAAATTTTAATTTATACAGCCCTCGGCTTACCATAATTAGCTTTATTTTTAGTTTTGTTCATGATCACTATCTTTGAGATAACTAAGTACGTTAGCATTGTGGTGACACGGCTAAGACATCACTTGGATAAGTACACTGGTAATCGTCGAGGATAATAATAAAACAATTCAATTTCATCACTTATTCAAATTGGATCTAATCTGCATGTATACCCAAAGTACTAAATGTAACATAAAGTTAGGTGAAAAATACTATGATATAAAATATATACCAATATATTATAATATTTAATATTACAATATATATGTATTTAATATATAAAATGTATATCTTATGTTTATTATCATAAACATAGAAATAAACTTGTTTCAAAAATGTCCGTGACCCACCAAAAATGTAATTGTGACTTGTGAGCCACAGTTTGGGAATCTCTGATCTAGATTGTTAACAAAAGCTTCCAATGCATGAATTAAATACTATTAAGAGAATCTAAAGTGTTCTTCGATCTTCTAAGTGTACATTTTGTCACCTCCTATGTTATTAAAAATAATCAGTTTGGTCTGATAAAATTGAATCGTATATTCGTATCTATTGGAAAAAAGTCAAATTATGTAAGATTAAATACAATTTATTAGCTTCAATTAATGACTTAAAATGTGATCTGGCGTAAATTTAAAAATTGAATTCTTTGAATGGAAGATGTAGCTTATGCATTAAGAATTAACTAACAAATATTAAATCATTGATAAGTTTTGATATTTTAGGTATTTCTGATTGACGTTGTTTATGTAAATTTTCAACAACTTATATATGCCCAATTGAGCAATTTCGGTGTTTGGTGCAATTCACGAATTAAAAATAGAACTAATGAATATAATATATCAATTATGTTCATAAAATTACACCGAACAATAAAAAATATTGTTATTTTTTCCATGGCTAGTGTAAGTTTATATTATGTCTCTCTCTCTCTAAATAGGGTTACTATAGCTACGACATCTATGAGGTCGTATCCAAAAGTTGAAATTGGGCCAATCTGAAAATGTCCTGGTCGATCATGCGGTTGACGAATGATACCATAATTGCACCGATCAATCAAAATGCGAATAAAGGCATACAGTTAGACAACATGATAACATGGGTAGCTCGTAGCTGCAGCGAACCCGCCTTTAATTATCGCCGGCCATTAGCAGGGTATGTGAGGTCGAGAAGTCATCTTTAGATATATGTCACGGTTCTCGCACTTGTGCATAGTAGAGTTCGGTCGCCCGCTTTTCGTTTAATATTTTGTATTAATTTGTGTCCGGAAATGCGGAGGCGAATGCAAAACGCGTAAAGCTAGAGGCCAGAGCACAACAGCGGTGAATAGGAAGGTGCGTGTGTGCGTGCGTGAGTGAGTGCATGTGCGCTCGTCCGGAGCGCTTGCGCATTTGTGCGTGTGCCAGTATATTTTTACAATGCGACGCGCTTCTCGGAACTCCTACGCACGCTCAGGAGACCTTCAGCAGTTCAGCATCTATTCTCGGAACTCCCGACCGCCACCGCCGACGACGCCTCCTGTTATAATATAATAATATTATACGGTACGTCATATATATATATACATAAAAACATACATATTGACTATATATATATAAATATATATTGCGTTTGTATACGTGTGTGATATGATGTGTGTACACAGCGTGGTCGCCTACAATTCACTCGGCAGTCGGCACTCAGCCCCTCTCAACCCTTCCCTACGACATGGTTTCCCACTTCCCACCACAACACTACTGGCCCCGGTCAACCGGCAAAGATAATTTTTTCCGTTCAAACAATAATCTAGCTCAACGCCACGACAACATATGGAGAAATACAACCATTATTTTTTTTCGAAAACGAGTCACGATTTCACAAGTATGTGTTTGTCATAGTGGGTACTGAATAAACAGGTACACCAATAAACTTAAAATATATGAAAATCGTACAAACGAGTGGAGTAAATAATAATAAATGGCAGGCCACATTCATTCCTATACATAAATACATTAAACACACGGTAGAAAAAAAAGGGAGAAAACTGAAAAGTAACCGTCCGACCGTGGGCAGTGACCGGTGTCGCCCAGGTCAGTCCAGGTGCTGCAGCGACCACTGACCGGTGTTGAGTGTTGACCCCAGCTTTGCCGCTCTCAAATTTCACCGCTACAGCGGAAACCGTAACCAGACGATATTGTATAATATTATTTTCATCCTTTGTAACGGGGTTCTACCTTAGCCGAAACGCTCATTGGACGTGTATAATTGTCATTACAATATAACAGCCGGCGCGCGGCGCAACGGCGTTAATGAAAACCGCAAACTGTGTGTACAATGAAACACGTATTGTGACACACAAACATAACTGTGTACATTGTTTTATTTTTATGTTAAACTATTATTTTATTTACTTATTTTAGCCCATAGGCCTAGCATTTATCCTGTAATCTTAAATATTTATATTTATCAACAATATGAATTAAAATCTAAATGATTTATAATTTTTTTTTAAAACAGGGGAAGTCTCAAGTAAGTTTCGAGTGTACCTCGTCATTATGTGAATTCATTTAATTTGAATTCAATGATAAATTAAAGCATACAAAAAATAATTCGAGAGGAATGATTTGGAGGTAGACGGTGTCAGCCTCTATTTGACTATTTCTAAGAATATTGTATTGTTTATTTTTCATCATATAATAGAACGGTGTAAATATAAGTCCGTCGTTTGTGGTATAAATAGATAAAGATTAAACTAAAAATCTTGTAATTTGCATTGTGTATACAAAAAAATATTATAATAATTTACGTAATTAAAAAAATGTTAAGTCAAAAATAAAGAAAAGGAAAATTTGTTGAATTTCAATAAAATAACTAAAACCTTTGAAGAAAAGTGTTATTTTCCGTTTAAATGTCGATCTTCATCAAAATAAAAGTCAAACAAATTTAAACGAATAATTTGATTGATAAAATTATTATAAACTATAATTTATAATTTATAATAAAGCGACGCAGGATAAAAAACTTTCCAGCTGTTCAGTAGACCATGTTTACTATTTTCGTCGATAGTAGATTTTTCAAAACTTATTTTTATAACTTGTTTATTCAACTAACGAGACAAAAAAATCAGTAGCTACCAGAACACCGGCATACGTTATTATGAAGGATAATATATGATATTTCCATAATTGTAGTTATAATACTGTGATATGAAATATAAATTCGTTGGACCTAATCCTAAATGCATATATTATGATATATATTATATTCCTGCAATACAATAATAATATGGCTGTACTTTTAAATTTTTATATTTTAATATTTTATTGTAATATTCTAATAGAAAGTAGAAAACCAGAAACCCCAGTGAAATGCTTACTCAAAGCAGCTGCAATAGGTTATCTAAGTATAAGAGAGACGTGTAATAAGTGGTAATCGGAAAAAAAATTCCCTACAATTTTTCTCACACACACGTGCATTAGTGTAATTACTAATTACCATCATGGCATCATTGTTAATAGTTAATAACAAATACATAATTTTTATATATATAATAATAATATTTTGTTTTGTACTGCGATATTATATAATATATTAAATTATATATAATTTTGGAAATTAAATCTCTAGTATAAATTGTCTTACTTTTCCTATAATATTTTGACGATAATATTGTATATGATATTAGAATAAAAAACTTCAAATATTACCTATTATCATGTACTGTGTAGTATTGTATTGTGTACTTTTGAATTGTTTTGATAATCTATAGTAAAAGGTAATTATTACGTACATAGATCATTCGAAATATTTGTTTAATGTTATGCTAGGTTTTAACTGTGAGTACCAATATTTATTTAATATTATTTAATATTATTTTATTATTATTATTACTGTTATTTGACGTATTCAAAATATTTTTATATGCTAAATTGTTAACTTTGAGTACCTACGCTCTAGAAATGGCAGTCCTAAGACTTCTGACGTGGTTGCCGGTCACGTGTTAGGCGGCACAGTTCAAAACACAAGGAGCGCCAAAAGAACCGACTCATATGCCTTTTCCGTTGGCCTTTTACGCTTAAACGTGAGCCCTAACGCACCCATCGTGATACCGAAATTCAAAGCGCAACACGTAATATGGAGGTTGGAAAGAGATGTACCGCGGGCGGTTCGACAACGATAATTTTAGAAAGTCAAAAAAATGATGTAGGGTTATATTATGTTGGTATATACGCCACGTATGCGCACAAAACCACTTAAAGCGAGTCCAACCTATCCAACACAACCTAGAACCCCCCGCAACCATGGGAAGTAACCAGTATCGATATCGCATAGGTCAATACCCACGTTCTGGTAAGAGAAAATTGTTCATACTGGTAGTAACCGACAGTTTTAGTTTTAGCACTTTAGCAGGTGGACCGAAGAACCAGGTACAGCTCTGGCCATCCTGTGCGCAACCACCAGGGCGTTACACAACACCCACCGCAAAGGCCACCGCACCACCGTGACAACACACAGCGGCCAAGAGAGCAACCAGTTCCGTGGTGTCGCCCTAGGAGTCGGCACCGATACGCGGACCTTGAGGGGCACCCCTCAAACCAGTAGTGAGGGTAAAGATAGAGTCACAGCTGGCGAGGAACAAGCAAAAGTTCCAACAGCTGAAGGAGAAGAGGAAGGCCAGGGAGTACGCCAGGAGGACGCAAGCCAACAACACATGCAAGCAATCTGCTCCAACCTCGACACCGGAGGTCACCAGCGAACCACCATCCGAACCAACAACACAGATGGCGATGGGAGAGAACCTACCGGCGACCAAGGGTGAAATGTCCGAGGAACCGGTACCGCCTACCAGCCAGACTCAACAAACTAAAGCCACCGACCGGCAGACACTGAGCACGGAGGACCCGTGGCTGGCAGTGCCAGATCTGTCACTGGAAGAGCTGATAGAGATGGAGTATGAAAAACAGTTCTTCATTCCGGTTGGGTCCCCAAACTGGCCATAAGAGGACATGGGTAAAGCAAGCTTACCTCAAGCTCAAGCAAAAGGTAATGAAAACCGCGCTACCCGTAATGGGACACCGACACCGGTACAATGGTTTGGGGGTGGTATGACACGGTACGCAACGTCGCAATGGCAGCCAGTATGATGTACAGGTACTGTAGCGACCGGTCTACTCTTTTACTAACCACCACCACGGGTTACGAGCTTACGACAACGCAATATCGTAGACTCTCCAGCCGCGCCTCAAAGGCACAAGGTAGGGACGGAAAAGACAAGTACTGTCCGCCGGCGATATCTTCGCTTTCTTGATCGTACGACCTTACGAGACACACCACAACTCAAAATTCACTCGACACAGTGTTTTTTGTCGAACACATTAAAAAGTCTGTTTTCTTGTTACAATCGTAATTTTCGTTTAAGTTCTTTTCTTGCCTTACAATAAAGAGCGATATAACATTAAGACAAAATATCATTTGTTATTTTTGTACGTGAGTGCATCCGTCACCTCCATCGATTTCGCATAGCGATCGACTTACCGCGACGTCCAATACCGCCGGAGCCGCGTCACATTCATTAACTGTTGTTCGATTTTTATTTTATAATTTTTGAAGTAGGTGTCAGAATCTAAATAAAGTAAAACTTGGAAAAACACCTCCTAATAATATTATATTTACACTATCATCAAAAAAGGAAATGTAATATTTTTTAAATTCTTAGCTACACGAAGTGAACATTTTCTACATTTTATTTTTTAAGTATATACTTCTACATTATAAGTATAACGTATTGGTAATTACACTAATAAGTGTTTAAAAAAAAATATTTTTTCAATAATTTGCATGTGTTTGTAAGAAAAATTGTAGTCTGGGGATTTTTTTCCGCAATTTGCAATAAATTTAATAAATAGGTGCATTATTAAGGTAATTAGAGTTACTTATCACAATGAAACAATCATAATAATCATTTCAGACAATGAAGCTGAGGACGTAGTACAAAGAATACTGTTCAGTATTTACAATAGAGTAATGTCCTATAAACACTCATACACAAGCACATAATATTATGGTCACCATCGTGATCGTGAAGACTTATAAGTTATAAGTTATAAGTTACAACATTACCATATATTATTATCGCCGACCCGACGACGGCGCGCCGGTACAATAACAGGCTCACGCCTCGTGTATAATATTTATTGTAATGCTATATAAAACAACTCGTAAATTACACAACAAGAATGTTAGAGTAAAAACAGGTTAAGATTTACAAATCGATGAACGTGATTTTATGCTCTGAGACCTCTTGTCGAAATTATCCAAATAAAAGAGCTCGCAGATAGTATTTTATATTTATATTTTCGTGTATTCACTGAATATAATAATAATAATGTATGCACGATATACTTTAGTTATCATTATAATATTTTTATCGGTGAGTTTTTCGCCATCCTTTTATTTTTATTGAATAATGATAATAATATTTCTGAGGAACAGCTAACTTGCATTACTCCGAAACACTTCTTAGTTCCGACGTGGGTGCTCCTATATGAACTTTGCACTATGCAGGCATGCAGTTGCAGCAGCAATCAGCCATCAGCAGTTTTCAGGGCACGAAAAAAAACTCTTGGATTGCTATAATTGCGTGATATTCACCTATCACTATACTTATTAAGAGGACGCCACACCCGCATGTGTTGTAACAATAATAAAAACGACGTTATTTTGTATAATATGTTTTCCTCTGTATACTGGGAAAATTTAGTTGCTTAGCTTGGAGTGCAGTCTGAGTGGTTCTATCCGAAACAGTTTTTGCTGTTCTACATTTGTAGGACGGAGACAACATATGCGGGTGTGGTGTTCTTTTAGGCAATTTTAAAAATATGAAATGTTTTGGTATTATAAAATAATATAATATTATCGTATAGTATATTAGTATATTAATTATTAAATATGTATATAATTACTGACCATCGATTGACGATTAGGTTTTTCATACGTTCGACTTTTTTTAATGTTAGATTCCTATAAGAATTTATTATTTTCATATCGAAACAAGCATATCTATGATTACTATGATATTTGTATCATTGATAAAATATAATAATATTGTATATTTAATCAATGTTTGTACTACCTATATGTTATCGTTCGATTTTGGAGTGAATTCACACATTTTTTAGTGGAAGGAAATTTTCCAATTTAATTACTGAAAAGGGTCAAAACAAGTTTGAAAAATTGGACTGGTTTCTCGAAACCTACAAAAAATTGAACTCGTTTATCAACCAGAAACTAGCGAAAAATGTATTTTCCTGTTTTAGAACCCAAAATATAAGATTCCCATCTTCTAACTCTGTTGAATAGTGCGCAGCGGGAGAGTGACCCGAGACCGACCCATCCTCAAGGTGTGGAAGTGTAGAAGGTAGAACATAATACTGTGTGTACATACCTAATTGTGAAAATGTAAATATGACAACGTTGCACAAGATATTACGCTCAACGCCTCAACACCTCAATTGTAATGCATTCCAATACAATTGTGGGTTGCTATATAGTTCTTTGACGAACCCATATTGTATAAGCAACACGTTTGTGTGCTAGTCCACCCTAGGCACATTCATGTAGTACCCAACAGGCACAGTCAACAGACAACAATGAATTACCACAAAGAAAGAATTCAATTTTATTTTCGAGATGATATTCTTATAATATATATATTATATTATATACATAATACTAGTATATTAATGCTCTGAGCTCGTAGCTTTAGACATCCAAACTTGTCAAATGCCATTAAAAGTCATACATGCTGGATTGCGGGAAACTATACACGATTATTATCGCATACAGTCAATATATAGAACCTAAACGTTATTTAAACACCTCACCATCTGCAGAGTGATTGTAAACCTCAACATTTTTTTTTATGTACGAAGAATGACGGGGAGATGATTGAACATTAAATTTGTAATCGCATAATAAATATTTAATAACGATATTTAAATTATCAAGCTAATGTTTTAATTACTTAATCGTTTTATTTTTATGACAGTTATTAATTATTTCGAGGAAAGTTAAAAGTTGACCCTAGTCTTGTTAATAGGATATTATAATTAATACTACGTCAGTTATTAGTTGTATATTTAATAACTTTACGGCTGTATAATATGTAATGCTATAGCCTATTGGTAAAACAAATTTCCATGATATTAACTTCGTTGTTTTATGATATTGTGAAATTGTACATAAGTGTTATTACTTATTATACCTATTACTAGGTAACGAGATTTATGAGCCATAACACTTTTAGATAGTTAATGTACTGTGATAAATACATATTTTTATATAATCAGTTTTGTAAATAATAGAATACCTACTTTTAAAAATTAATCAATTATTCTTTTAAAAGCTGTTTAAGATAGGAACTACTTAAATGCTATTTTAATTAATGTATTTCAATATAAAACACTATATTTAAGTGTAATACCTACCAAGATACTTTTAAAAAGTATAAACATAAAACTAATATATAGGTACTTAAAAAAAAGGAACATCTGCATACATTGCCAAGATAATATATCTCTATAAACCATGAGAATTATTTATATGTAGCCATATAGGTACACCTTGCCGAAAAATAGTAAAGTACCTTTCTCTAGCGCTCCCCCCCCCCACATTGTGTTTTTGCAATTTTTTTTCGCTGATATTTCATACTGAATTTGTACGAATTTATTTTTGAAGTTATACAAGAATTTGAGTGGGGGAGGGGGCTATAGAAACATTTCTTCAGGACCCCACCACACTAAAAAAAGTTATCGCACAAAATTTCTTTGAAGTTATTAAGTACGGAATTTGTAAGACCGTTTGCGAAATTTTTCAAAAATCCCTTACAACCGAAAAACGCATTTTTCTTCTATATCATTTCTTCAGCCCCCTCCCCTCCACTAAAAATATTGATAATATTATGTTGCCGTATCCGTATGAGTACCTATAAATAACTTGGATTTTTCATTTTCTTTATGATTTGGATTTATGTTCTTAATGTGGCAAATACAATTTGAGCTCTCTAGGTGCTCCGCTATTACTGATTAAATGTTTAGTGTTTCAAATTATTTATTTTCCTGTTTAACCGACAGCTGCTATCGTTTATTGGCAAATAAATTTAAATATACACACAACATATAACATACAAATACATAATACACTTAAGTAACATCTGTCGGTTGCCGATAGCGCTCAATCATCTTCCAATATACACAAATAGATGTTGACCTCTTGTTAGTTACTCCTATTCTCGGCCCAGTGTCGCACGCACCCGCCAGCATTGGTTCTCATTTTGATGTTTGCTCGGAGAGTGCTTAGTAGTTTGGAGTGACTATCCTTCGATTGCTTCGACTAACCTCTCATCTTGTTCCTTGCAGCTAAGTATGTCTTCAACCCCTTTGTAGAAGGCCTAAGTGGCACGCTGAGAGGCAGCTTGTATTCGATCATTCATGCAAACTGGGACATCAGTGGGACGGCACAGCAGATTCTGTATAGCACTTGGACTGATGTTTCAGTTGCCGGTTCCAAATTACCCAATGAAAACAATGCGTTGTAAATTAAATAGAATACATGAAGACAATTAAAAACTTCCAGCCGGATTCAAATAATTTTGGGCCCGTCGCCATATAATAATAATAGGTATAGTATGCATTATCCATATATTATGGGAAACATTCTACATATTAGTGGCCCACTATTGTTCGATATCCGTTGTGGGCCCTGGTCCATGCGACCATGCATTTCACTCCTTTAATCCGGGTTTGATCAAAATTTAAGTAAATACAATTCTCTAAACATAATGCATGCAAGTGTACCTAACGTATAGAACAAACAATTTACAAATGATTTACCCGCATTTTTTGATATATTATATTATCAATTCATTCGTTATAATTTTTAATATATCTTTAAATAATTAATGTAATAATTATGAAATATTATGTTAATATGTTCTTTGTTCAACTATATTCAACATGAGTTTTCACTAGTCTCTTTAGAGTAAACACTAAGCAGTAATAAGTACAGGCAACCTACATAAATATGTGTATGCTATAATATAGCAGCTATATTATATGTGCCAGTGTCATAATAGTAGTACATATAGTAAGGTAACCTCGTGTTTGCTATAACATTATAAGTTATGGTAATATTAAAATCCACTTATCTAAAAAGAAAATTAATAAGGATAACAAATTAATGCTTCACATTTTTTTTTAAAGTATACAATAATAAAGAGTAATTTAGTCACAAACAATAATTTCCAAATTCAAAGAACTGTTTACAAATGTAAGCTCGCCGCTCGGTATGGTTGTACATCATATTTACTTAATAATAGGACACTGTTTAAAAAAATTATGTTGTATCACATTAAAAAGTGTTATGTAATCTTTGAAATAGTTGAAGTATAATAAACAATAATTGTTTCAAAATGTAAGTGGAATAATAATGAATAAAAAAAATATTACCATACTATTAAAGAGTAATTCATATAAATAATTAGTTTTATAAAGAATCAATTTTTACGTGGGTATTATTTATTATTATTTTTTATTGATATTATATTACTAGTAAAATTATGTTTATCGTACATAGGTATAAACTATATTACTATAAGGTATAATTCCATACAATGTACTACTTAGACAATTTTCATAGGTACATCGTACATGTCTTTATAACAATTAATAATAACTTATTTGGATAGAAATCTAAACACACATCATGCGTGTTGCTTCTGTCTTACGTACGCGTGACGTTGACACATAGCAAATCCGAGTAGGTACCGGATTTTTATTATAGTTTATTTATAGGTAATATTAGAGCGAATTTACATACTACTGAATTTATAGAGGGTAATATAAACTGAGTCTAAGTGTAGCGTTTTTTCATGTTTTTATTTTAAGGTGAGTCATGAGTTCTTAAATAATTAATTTTTCAAATTCATATTGGCCGTCTTAAAATTGAAATAAGAAGAAAAACTACGCTTTGGCTCAATTAATATTCTGCTTTACAAATTAAATTTTACTTATTTAAAATGTTCCCTAATATTAACTATAAATAAAGATTGTAGTGAGAATTCTGTACGTAGATTTGTCAAGTAAGTCTCGGTATCCCTATAGGAAACTATAGGTTATAACTGGAAACACCTAGCTCATTTGCTTTTTATTCTTTAGCGTAATCTTGGTGGGGAGGGGGGTTAGGTACTATTGATGGTAACGGAGATGCAGCTGGTTTATTTGTACACTGTAAATTAAATTTCTGGCTGGCTTAAACAGTTAGGTCTATACATTTATAGCATCATAATACCCCCTTCTTCTAGACCTTTGAGAAATTTAATTTTTAACATAAAATCATATTTTTTAACAATACTATATTGGTTTCTTATTTTGAATTTACCATACCCAACAAACTAAAGTACATACTACCCCTGCAGTACCTACATAATACTCCTACATATTTTTGCGGACAATAACTAATTGAAGAGTCATGCATGGGATTTTTGGTCCTAAATTGGTTTATAGTCTTATACTTTATCTTTAAAACTAATAACAAAAGAAAAGAAAAGTATCTATTTTATAGTACTTTACATTTAAGAAAGAGTAGCGAGCTTTTTTTTACCGTGTGTGGTGGTAGCAGCAGCTCACTACAAGTAACTAATTAGGTACTATTACTTAGTGTTATTAGTTACCTATTCTAAAACCACGTATTATGTTTGTAGCAAAAGTTCTGGGTATGTTTCAATAACGCTATATTATAATTTGTAGTAAGTCTAAGGGCTGGTGTACATGGATGCATATTATAAGCTCGCGTCCCGGTTTAAGTTCATACACTCCCGGTGATTGAGCTTTTCTAAATAAAATAAAATACGTCCACACAGATCGACCGCGTGGTATGTAGACGGCTTACTAGAACGATCTGAAAATGTGTGGCGTGGTATCCAAAAAAAGCCGCAGTAAACGAATTTGTGACGTCACACCCATGCCACAGTCGTACGTCGCAGTAAATGTTCTTTCGGGACGCGCCTGTTGGGTGATGCGAATGAACTTCAACAACGAAAGCTGCAGAAAAGCGAGAGCTTAAATGATACACTTGGATATGAAATTCAGTTTCTAACGATGTTATAATATGGTAATCTATTATTATAGTTTAACTTTAGACAAATTTTGGTCACCATAATTTTGAGTATTTCCAACCTAAAAATGAGCCTATACAACAATAATGGGTTAACAAAACTACCTACCGATATACTATAACTAAATAATTAATTTTCTTGTACAAACGTATAACCGTTGGTTATATATTGTACAATGTAAACAACTTAAGCAATTTTCAAATAAAAATTAAAACTATTTATTATTATTTATTATGCAGTGTGATATAACTATACTATGTAGTAATGCTATACTAACTATAGTAAGTATACCATTATAGTATTATTACGTACCTATACCTATATTTTATTACTTTTCAGTAAGAAAAGCAAAGATTTCACTTTTTTATATTTTACTAATACGACATGTTAATAATATGTTATTAGAATGAATAGAAAGTAAAGTATACACTATTAAAGTTTTATTGTGATTAATACTTTTTTTCTGGATCATATATTGAATGTGTAACCCATTTTATGACGATTTTACTGTTTGTTAAATTTATAATGAAATGTTTATGGTTTATCCTATAAAATATTAACTAACAACAACAACAGTATAATATTTAAACAAGTTATAAAGAAAAACACATTCTAAGATCATTATAATATTGTATGTTCTTGGAGATTGTTGGTACTTGGTAAGTATTTCTATGCGTAATTTATGAGTAAAAAACTAAAAAATAAAATATAAGCAATGATAAAATTAATATTGACTTATCAAGTTAATATTGTGTTGAAATGTACATAACTTTAAAAGTTTAAACAATAAACAAATCTAAACGAAGCGTGATAAATAACTTCTGAAATACTGAATACTTAATAAACATATAAGGTAGTAAATTTATGATGTTAGATTTATTTAATATTAATATGCCAATAAAATAATATATAATATTATGATGAATACAACAATACCTCTTTATAAAAGTATGCAGGAATCTTGTAGGGCTCTAGGTTAAAATATATTATTGTCAAATAGTTTATTATATTATATTAATTTATGAAGGAATTCAAATTGTACAAAATAGTTTATTGGTAAATAGTAAGAGGTAACTACTATTGCAACGAAAGTAAATTGCAAACGGATATAAATTAAATGCAATTATTAATTATTATATGTAATACAAAAACTTAATATGATCAATTATTGTACTTTTATTGTATTGAATCATGCCTTCATCTAATAAAATGACTGTGGGTAGATACTAGATAACCATAATAGTATTATGTCCGATATCCCATAACGAAAACAATCTGCACTCCTTTGAATGGTATATTGATTGTTTTTATTAATGTCATAAATGCTCGTAATTGTATACTATAATAGGTACTTAATATAGTCAGTACCTCTTAGTTATAGCCTTGGACACATTTCAAATTTTTAATTGTTGGTGCCAAAATATTTGTAGGCCATTTCAAATCATTACCAGAGCACATAGGTACCTTCTTTTTTTTTTTTTGNTTTTTTTTTTTTTGGGGGGGGGGGGTTGACGATTTACGTCAAACGTATCTATACATTATTTCAAATTATATACTGTTATTGTTTGTTGTGTTGCTTATAAAATAGCTTTTTGGGTTATTAATTTTCATCCTATACTTTTCTTTTGAAATCTGTAAAGTCGTAAGAGGTTAAAGACAAAGCATACAATTATTGACAATGAAAAAACGCATGTGCGTGTTCCTTTATTTTACATCTTTTTGTATAGTACCTATCGTACAGAAATATTACAAAAGTGAGGTTAGTGTACAATATTTAACATACAAAGTTGTCAACAACATAACAAAAACCAAATAATAAAATGTCTAAAAATGGCTAAAAATGGCTAAAAATGATCAAAAGTAATGTACCTAATCATCTTACAGGTTGACGAAAAGAATAACTTTAGGTCTTATTCATTATTTGTGTAACAAAAAATGTTTTTTTATAACACTCCGTGGTTTCAGTGAACACAAAATTACAATCAAAATGTGTATTATTCATTTTTATATAAGCTAGAAATCACAAAACTGTACACTACACATAAAAAAAAATGGCTTGTATTCTCACATAAATACTATTTATAAATGTAAAAGTAGTCTTTTTATTTATTCTCGTTATATTGTTTAAATCTTATTGTGTAAACTGTTAATGTTACCTTGTTACTTTGTTAATAACTTACAATGGTTATATATTAGTATATTACTATATTTTAAATTGGATGCCGTCCCTAATAATTAAATAAATTAATAAGAGGTACCTACCATCTAAAATGTAATATTAAGTTAAATCAATCAAGTTCAATTAACAAAATTTTGATTTGTTCGTTCATTAGCACTATATTAACTAAGAAATTATTTTTAAATTTGAAAGAAGATATATTTTGTCAGTTTATAGTTTATTTGTTAAATAATAACTGTTTTTTATAAATTGCATAATATTTTCTAATAAATAAAAAAAAAACAAGAATGAATCAAAAGTGTATACAAAAACGCTTATTTACACAATACTATACAAACTACAAAGCACAATGACACAATAAAACCCATTGATACATATTTACTAATCTCAATTGTTATTACTTCAATATTATCGCCCTTTATTAATTAAATCAAACTCATCATTTTAAATTCGACAAATGTATTGGTTTAACATTGTGTGTTTTTTTTATTTGGTGTGTGTGCCTGACGTTGCTTTTACGGGAGTAGTAAAAATGCTTTACATTTTAACTGAAGGTGGTTTTTGGTTGCAAATTAAATGAAATGTACGTAAATGTACGTACTCGAAACCTGTTTATAAGGAGTTCACTGAACGTAGTTTGAATCAAATTGACCAACTAGACCCCGCGCTTTCATATGCAAATGAGACTTGACGAGCATACTCAAACAACGACGAACGACGTGAGGGATTAAATAGGATTCATTAGCGTTAATAAATGTTATTCATGAGGCATTCGCCGTACACCTCGGATGCGGGACTTTAGTTCGCGGAACCGCAAAGTAACGATCTGGTTGGCAGTGTTAGCACAGTCCATTCACCTTATAAGTTTATAACTAAAATTCGTCTAGACCATTTGTGTCGGAATATAACCATAGGACATAGAGGTTAGAGGTAAGCACAGAGTTCAATATCAACAATATCAAGTATAGCGTAATATCGTAATATATGTAAATAAGATCAGCTTTGACCACAATCATCAAGTTCCTATACTGTTATTGAATTGTTTCAAAATATGTACAGTAGACTCAGTGGTGGAATAAATTTCAAAAAAAACATTATATTATTTAATTACTCCCCCTCGATAACTTGATTACCTAGTTTCAGTATATTTATTATTTTTTGACTAAATAAGTAGAAGACCCATCATAGATAATTTGACTAGGGCAAACTTTTCGTATATCTTACTGACTTAGTGTGACTCATACTATTATTATTTATTTATTCTTTTTGTGATATTTATACTTTGTAGTATTTAAAAAAAGTCACAATCGTTGATCGATTACGCTACCTATTGCATTTTACATCCCGAGGGGAGCAATGAATGTATTGATTGTACAATAATGTGTGCATTTTTTTGTGTCGGTCATCACCTTTTGGGGCAGTAAAAGTGCTTCGATTTTCTCCAACAGCATATTTTATGATAGGAATGTGAATCTAGTTTTTACTTTAAGGAGTCAAAAATAAAAATGTCCAATAGTTTTCAAGAGCGACAAGAAAAACAACAAATTAAAGAAAAATGGGAATTTTTTTCACAAATTAATTTTTTTTTATGTAATTTAAAAAAAAAAATACCCTAAATTCATGGAATTTTCACTGAATGTTTTTATCCGCATTTTCCATACACCATACAATTTCGATAATACGTATTTTGACAATTGTTGAACTATTTATAGGCGTATGACATTTTTGATTATTATACGTTTTTATTTTGCTTATGTCGATAAAAATTTTTCCACTCAGTCAAATTAATTGTAAATGTAATACAAGGTTTCTCGTAAGTTGTTGTTAGTAAAAATTAAAAAAAAAAATGATCGTAAATCCACAATAATTTTTTATGAGCGTCTTAGTCTAGAATTTTGACAAAATTCGTAAAATACCACAAAAACAAGATTCCTTATAAATTTGTCTATAATTAATCAAAAAACAATTTCTACATTAAAATCGAATAACATTTTATATGAGAATTTGAAGTTGAAATTTTTACAACATTGGATATTTACTTAATTTCTTATGTAGTGGATTTTCTTATTTTATTGTAATTCAAAAAAGAATAACTGTAAATACTTGAAGTTCACACCATATGTTTATTTTATGAATTCATATACTTGAAACATTTTCAAAATACTTTTTGTGAGCTTATTTTGAGCTGTTGTACAGACATTTAAAATTTAAAATTTTTTTAGTTGTTTTTTTATAAATGTCAATTCAATTTTATTTGTTGGGTCAAAAAGCTTGAAAATTTAATGCAAGGTCCCATACATATTTTTACATTTTCAGTTGAAAATTATCAAAAATACATAGACACAGTTTTTTTTTCTATAAGTATTTAAAGTTCAAATGTTGACAAAATGTACAAATAATTTTATAGTTAAAAATTTTAAGTAATTTAAAGTATATTGTTATATTTTATACACACAATAACTTTTAAGATGTATTTTTTTTTTTGCAAAAATAGAATTAATCTACTGTAGTACTAATGCTTAATAGTAAAATAAATTACTTTTACCACAACAATATCATCAAATATACTAAATTACTAAGTAATAGTGTAGACTTACAGACCGTCTTCGCTCAGAATGATTTTTCGTATACAATGATTTTATGTCATTGAATTCAAATTTAACACCATCCATTACAGTGACCTACTTATAGCCTACTGTACAGCAGAGCTACATCCATTTACCCGCTTTTTTGACATTCATCTAAGTGGCAACAATGAAACTCACTATATAATAATTTGTTGCTATATAAAGAAGCATTAAAGCAATTATAAAAACATTTTAATGGTGTTGAATATATCAAGATAATTGGATATTACACTGTAATACTTTTGTAGGAAGGTGAAAATTTATAATATTTATATTAATTAATAAAATAAAAACTTTATTAATAGTATTAAAATAATATATTATTTAATTTTATATTCACACCCATATTATTTATAAAATGTATTTATATTTTTTTTAACTTATATTTTTAACACTTACAGTTTATAAATAAATACTATAATAAGCATGATTGAGGATTTACATTTATATTGACATGATTGCCATAATGAAGTAATCAGTAATCACCCAGCGGCAACACTTACTGGCTAGAGAGGGTTAGTGTTATTTCAGGTCGAATTTCTAAAATATAACTGAATAATAATAAAGGACTGGCTTAGCCCTTGTAGAGTTTTGAAAGAAATTATATCAAATTTTTAATTTAACAAACCCAATTCATATGTTTAATAGTTATTTATATATATTTTTTAATTACTTCATACGCGTTGAATTACTTGAATTCGGTATTCGCATATTATGTTTTATTATATTCGAAAATATATCGTTTGTTTCTAGAACGATATTCCGTTCAGAACCTCATTTTGCCAGCAAATAATTGTTGTGTATAGATAATTTTTATAACATAACTTGTTACTGTCTTACATTTTTAAATTGTACATTCTATATTTCTGTTAATGCTATCGTAATGATTGTAATATAATCTGTAGCCAACACATAAGTTTATACATGTTATAACTTAGCTTACATTTCTCAGATTCATGTCAATACTTATAGGTAATAATATTCGATGTATAATTAATATTCTTTAAGTTTTTATCTTTTAAATTGATATGGCCCAGAGTTTATTTTTCCTTGAATATCTTAAGAAATTTATTAATCGTTAGTTTATGTAAAGTTTTTCATTAATAATTCAACTATTTATAAAATACAAGTCTTAATAAAAAAATGCAAAGGTGGGCAAGTTAATGAAAATAATTAACTCAAGTTAAGTTAAGTTAAGAGGACACAAGATCGATAAGTTAAAAGTTAATATAGAAAAAAAAATTAACTTAACTCAGTTTAAAAAAAGTTAATCTATTTTTTTTAAGTAAATCACATAAAGAGTGAATGTGTCTTTCTAGTTTCTAATTTATAAATTATAAATCAATTTGATTTAACTTTTATCATAATGTGCACTGTATACCCTTTTACTTTTTTATTATTTATTAAATTAAACTATAAAATAAATATATTAATATACACAAAATTATGTTATCAAGAAAAAGTACAGAAATTTTTGTGTTATTATAGTATTGGATTATTTTTATTTTATACTGATATAGTAATATTTACGTATAAGCAAACAATTTCAAAATGTTTTTAACTTATTGGTTTTTTTTTAAAATCAACTGAGAATAGCTAAGTTATTTCAACTGTAAATTAAACTAGTTAAGTTCATAAGTTAATTAGAAAACAAACTAACTAGTTAAGTTAAAAAGTTAAAAAAAATAAACTTTTTAACTTAACTTTAACTTTTTAACTAGTTAATGCCAACCTTTGAAAAAATGTAACTGCTTCGTAGTTATATGGTAACATTTTTCGATAAAATAACATATTGTTTAAGACTATGGTCAAATATTTAATAATGCAACATAAATCGCTCACAATATAATACCTCTAGGATCTAGAGTTTAGGCAATAGTCAATAGTCTATGGCATTATGGCAATACAATTTGCATTAATCCTATATTCCAAGTAATTTGAATGTCATATTTAAACTTAACCACGTAATATCCACACGATGAATGTATAACAATTATCATAGAACAAGGTTAGAAAGAAAAACAATCGTATAAATTATATTACTTCATAAGACAATACAATACAAGTCATATACCTATTACATATGCTCATACATCTATAATATGTGAAAAATAATAATATGCAATAAACTAGCGTCTATACCATTAAACACATGTCATCACGCATGGTATAAAACATCATAAAAACTAATTCAGAACTTATCATTTTTTTATAAAAGAAACTTTAGAAACAGCAAATAAAAGTTTTTAACAAGTTTTAAAATACTGATTTTGGAAAACTTTGCAGCTTTGGGTATCTGAGTATCTGACTATGAAGTAAAATCGAGGAAACGGTATTATGTCAATTAAAGACTCAAGTTTATTTTTTTTTTTTTTTTAATTGATCCTGAGCTCGGCAACTGTGGCCATTAGCTATTATTAGTAGGTACTGTAGGTTTTTGTATTGATGGTTTGTAGGTTTTTTTTTTGGAACGGTAGGGGGAACACGTGTGTGTTTGTTTTGGCAGAATTTCGAATGGGGCACCCGTAGGTTTCTGCCATGCCCCGGGGGTGGGGGATGGCAGCACTTGCTCTCCGGTCACCGCGACTTGTCCGGAGAAAAATGCCGCCCGGTGGCCGAGGATCGAACCGCGACCGGCTGCGTCGCAGCGGAAGAGTCAGACCACTCGGTCACCTCGTCCCCCTCAAGTTTATTGTTTACTACCTTAAGTGCTACTTTAATTTTTTTTATTAATGCTATTAATGCTGAGTCAAGACACACAGAATCAGGATTTTATTATGCATACTATAATTTTAATATATTTTAACATATAATAACAAAGTAATAGATATATTTATAAGTACTTTCGGGTTATCGCTAAACACGACTATCACGATATCAGCATATTTGGTGCTAAGACTTATCTTTATATTTTGGCGTCACACATCTGGGTTATCGTGAGTCGTGACCACTATGATATTCGGAATTGATTACCAATATATTCGTCCACTTATTAATCTCCATTCATGCCCTTATAAGCTGAACTGTCGTATGTCACCGAACAATATTTTTTTGGAGAACATGTTTTAATATTTTTCATCTTTTGAAAAATCATAGAACACCTAGTACATTATACTTGATATCTAGTATATTGATATCTATATATTAAATATTAAAAATTAAAATTACCTTAGAAATTCAATAAATAAAAAATAAATATCTACATTATAGGTACCATAAGAGGACGTTTTTAATAATGTAGGTACCTATCTTACTTTTTACATCGATCCATAGTATAGGTATAAGTTGTGAAAACTTCTTTCATAAGCAAAATTATTGTATTAGTAAGAATTTGAGATAATTTATTATAATATATTATTTAATAATTATAATTTATACTTTATACCATAAAAATTAATTATATTAATAAAATAAATATTTGTAAATATTATTTTACGGAGTCAGCTAAAATTTCGTATCTTCTACAATATTTACGGTATTTTTAACCTTTGCATTGTAATTTTACTGTGCTTTTTCTTAGAACCCTTGGACTTTTCGAAGATTTATGGCATTTAAACTGCTAAAATATGGTCTATATTAGTTTTTTTTTAGCAATATTTAAGACGTACTCTGCTTGAGTATACTCTCTCAATATACCTAACCTCACCTATCCACTTAAATGAGCCAATTTTTAGACTTGAAGAATTTTAACTTAGATAGTTAAGTTACGTTAAGTATTATGTCCTTTAATTTTTAGTCCTGCAATCTATTTACTTAGTCTTACATTTTAGTTTAATACATATCACATGTTGTCTAATAACAAAAAGGTATTTTCTACAAAAATGTATTGGTCAAACAACTAACAAGTATTGTGGACTAAAACGCTCTGTTATGTCTAAAAAAAGGCAAATATCTATGCTTACAAACCACTGATTTTGTTATCAGTTTCATTAATGAACAAAAATCATACATTTCAAAATAACATTAGAAATATGAAAACCAATTTATCAGCAATGCAAGATGTATAAGTGTATAACGAATATCAATCTGGAAAACTTGGATATTTTTAAGTGCGCCGAACAATGCCACCAATTCTAGAAAAAAATGTTCTGACAATTAAGAATTAGTTAGGTTATGTTTGCTATTTTATATAGGGCCTATAGAGAATCAATGGCCAAATCTCTTAAGCTAGCTGATTCCAATAGGTACTTCATAAAGTTCGATCTTCGATGTATCTCAAAGACTTGAAATATATTAAAAATTTAGTATATCATTTATAGTAAATTCAGAAAGTGATCTTATGTTATATGAATGATAATATTTTATTGGACGTGAAACAAACAAATTTCAAATCTATATTTGTCATGTTATCTAAGTATATAGGTGGTGTAATAAACAAAAAATAGATTTGACAACTCTTATTTAAACAAAGAAATATTTTAAACCTTGATAAATTTGTCTCTTTAATGCAGTAATAGTTTCCAAAAATATTAATTAGAAGAAAAAAATATTGACGTGAACAAGTAGGTACGTTAAGATGCTCTATAAAGTATCCTACATTGACTATATTAAATAAATAATATTAATTAAAATACAACACACCTTAAATAAAGGTTCATCAATTTGAAAGTAATTCCTAAATATTCAAAAAAATATTAATAAACTTAAATTAAATTATTTTAAATAGTAATTCGCAATTTATAACATAATGTATTTGACTAAATACCTACTTTATACTTATATATATTATATACAATACCTATATTAATAATATACACATTTCAACTTTTAAACTATAAAAATGTTTGATATTATATAAATTGATTATTACGTGTTATTATGTAAATTATATTTTAATATGTTTTAAACGTAGTGGTGATGCATTTAATATTTATTTTACCCGAATTTTTTGAATTTGCATAAATAAAACAATAGTTTATTTTAATAGATATTAAAGCTATAATATAAGCAATAAAATGAACTTTCTGAGCAATAACAATAATAATAAAATGATGATACAATGCTGACTTTTAAATTTGTTATTTTATGGTGATCATATAATATTATAATATATGCCGTTTTAAAAACATTAATCGAACAAAAATATTAGGCAATCGTTTATTTGACGGATTTTATCTTCGGCGCATTTATTTATCATTTGTAACTTTGAACCGTCTAAAATGATTTTCTAAGAAATAGGTAATTATATTTATGATAATTGCAATGTATATTATACAAATCTATACATTCTTATAATATAATAGTTGATACAATAGAATATAGACTATAGTTGATGAATAATAAAAATGTGGTTTTATCGGGACTCTAAAAAATTTGGAAAATAAAATTAATATTTAAATAATGAGCTCCGAATGTATGTATTATGTGCCTTCTCGGGAAACAAGTATTGTAGAGATAATTAGCAAATTGCATATCAAAAACTGAACTCGTTGTATGTTAGTTGTATCATTGATTATATGTTTTACTTTTAAACTTTAATTATTTAATAATCTTACAGAGCTTCAGCAAAAAGGGATTTATTTTATTGTATGCACCACTATATACATAACATTTAATTTATTAACATAATATAGACATAAATATCTGATAGCGGCATTAAATCAGAATATTATGTCTATATTTGATCGACTAATCCACTGTGGCTTTGAAGTAGTTGATCAGGTCATCCAGGTCGTCTATTTGTTTTCAAGGGGTGATTAATTCGTTTGGTCAAGATGTTGAGTTTTCTTCTTGAATGTTTGGTTGATATATAATATTCTGTTAGTAAATATATGTTAATCTTTTACTGGTAGTCTGATCAAAATAACACAATGCTAACAAACCACTGTTTCCTTCTGGTTTCTACTATCAACAATTATTATTCATCATCTTTCTTTGCTCAATTTATATCATTCATTGGTAACAAATAAAATTTCGAATGTACTACTAAATAACTTTATCAATTAATAGGTAATTTATATATGTGTGCATATTACATACTATACAGAAACTTGTATCATATATTATTATTTATTAATATGCGTATACGGTATACCTACTTTATTTAAATTATTTTTTTTATAATGGTTTTATTATTTTGATAAATAATTAAATCTAATCCACATTATTTAAAACTCAACACACAAATTTCAAAATTGTCTAGTGGTAATATCGTTTTAATTTACTATTATGACTTATAAACATATTGTACTGTAACTGTATGTACATTCCATTATAAATTACTTATAAAGTATTACAAACATAACGCATAATGAAATATTATATAATTAGATTTGCTGTCAATCATTTAATTGTCATGTCATTGATTTATAATGCAAGTATAAGTTGCAGGCTTGGACTTTTTTTCCTTGACTCACATTTAATATTTTTATACCACCGATCCTAAATATTTTTTCTCTCTCCAAATAGTGAAATAGTTAGTGGTTAAATAAGGGTTAAATAACCTTTAAAAATTTTTAAAATCATAAGACAACTTGTAGTACATACAAATTAAAAAAAAATGTATGTTTGATACTAAATTTAGGTAAACTATAACAAAATATGAGTACAATTTAATTATTTTAACTTTTTTAATAATATCTATTTAAAACAAGTAGAAGAAATAATTTTAAAATATTGAATTGAATTTTAAATAAATTACAAATTATCATACAAACATGCTAACAAAAATAGTTGTAAAAACAGTTGTAAAAATGTTAAAAACCAAAGCGGATTGAACAAAAAAATATAAATAATTGCACAAATAAAGTGAAAACAAAGTGTTCTGGAAAGCTAAAAGATTCAAAACCTAGTTCTTAAATCTTAACATTTTTTAAAATATATTTTTCAATTTTTAGATTTACAGTACTTTCTAATGTACATTTTATATACACTTCTACTTCCTAGTGTTTGAATTTGTTTTTATTTTTAATATCCAATTTAAGTTAGCTGATAAAATATGTTATTTTATTGTTGAATCTATATGGAAAATACAATGTAATATAAATATAAATTGCGTATGATCTGAGCTTAAACGACTGAATGAAACAAAATCAAATGCTAAAATGAATTAATCCTTTGTATTTGTATAAAATATATTTAAACTAAAAATTCTAAAGTTAGAAAGAAAAAAAAATTATGGAAAATCAATATCTACGTATTTTGCCACGGTTTGAATTTATACAATATAAATTAATATAATTGGTGGCATGTGACTGCAATTTCATTATTATTGCTAATATACCTAATAAATAAAATTGCATACACTAATTGAATTGAATTGAAGTTCAATCGACAAGGGACAGCTGTTAATAAACGTATCCAAAATTCTAATCTATTATTTAATGTTCACCTATTATTGGATGTTGGAAAGGCTAAGTGATATGACCAGGGCCAACTACAGGTAAAAATGTCTACGTACCTACTTACTTTTCTTTTTTTTTGTGTTGATAAACATTTTTATGTTTAGTGAAAAAACTTGAAAATGTAATATAATATATATTATAATATCCTACATGAGTTTCTCTAAAAAAAATTTAAAAAAAATTTAAATATAAGGTCATGAAGGTAATAATAAGGTATAAATATCGGATAAATGAGTAGTACCTATTTTGTTTTAAGTATCATAAATTAATAAAATAACTATAATAGGTACCTACTGCATGAATATAATTGTACAAACGTACAATTCTAATTTTATTCCAAACAATAATAATATATTATATTATATTCTCGCTTTAGGTACTTTTCAAGAATAATATAATATCAATTACGCTGTTATAATATGATCAAGGTTGAAAATTATTTTTATTTTAGGACAACTATTTTATGGTGCATCGAATTATTATTATCTAGCACATTGCGAAAGGATAATCGAAATATCCAAGAGGAGGTCGGCTGGGTTTGGCTGCGGCGACTACGGCGAGGCGGCGGTACCAGGAATCGCGGCTGCGGTTCGCACAGCGCAATTGTATTTTAAACACGGTCGTTGTCCGACGGCGGCGTCAGTGGCAGCAGCAGGAGCTGTACTATAACTAAGTTAAAGAATAATTCCGAGAACATCTATTTTAATTGAATAATTGAATAGTTCCATCTACCTCCCAACTACCTACGACAAAAAAAATCGAAATGAGAGTCGCAGAGCTTAATATTATATAGTCAAAAGAATAACCGCTATATAAGAAAATAATATTAAACACATTATATTATACTCTAAAGTCAGTATAGTCTATATAGTATACAGACTACGGACAAAATCCAATAAACTCACTGATACCACCCTTGCGCGAGTAACTGTTCTTTTATTGTCGGTCTCGTATCGAAAAGTTTGAGGTTTTGCAC
This sequence comes from Myzus persicae, assembly GCF_001856785.1. Lineage (NCBI taxonomy): Eukaryota > Metazoa > Arthropoda > Insecta > Hemiptera > Aphididae > Myzus > Myzus persicae. The sequence goes on from NW_019101277.1 coordinate 239,691, forward strand.
CCACAAATTATTACGTTTTTGGAATAAATCTAGTTTAGGACCCCATCAAATGTTTTTTTCCTGAAGTCTGAACCTTTTCTGTGTCTATGTATACGATAGAACTAATTAAAATGTGACTTGGAAATCATTAGATTTTAAGTCAAGCGTGGAAATGTACTTTTGTATCTATCTAAGTGCCTTATTTTCAGTGTTTTTTTGTACCATGTGGCCAATTCACAGAGGGCGTAAAAACTATATTTAATTTGTAACTAAACAAACCAGACAACGTCGCTTGCTCGGACAGTTTAAAATTTAAATAACAAACGTCCACCGAGTTGTTAAGCAAAACCAACTACGGTACTTAACAGGGTAAAAACAAATGTCTTTTGATTTTAATTAATCAATTGTAAGTGTTGTAGAGAAGTTAATACAAAAAAAACTGTTTTTTTCATGATTTTTGCACAATATAATTAAAAACTAATACATAGTTTCTGCAAAACTGTGGTTAGTTCCAGTAAACTTTGAGAGGTCCTACACTAGATGTATTGTGTATGCTTACAGTAAACCAGGTTTTGCAATGTAATTTTTATATATTTATTTATTGTAATAAACGGATACGACTCTTTGGTTTTGGTACATGCATATAATATAATTAATGTACTCGCCTACTTCTATTTACCTATTGACTGTTTTTTTTTTTTAATTAAATGAATATAGAATATAATACAGTGGTCGCCGCTTATTGGACTCACGGTTAATTGACTCATTCGCATATTAGACTCAAAACGGTTGGTCCCGATTCGCACGGTTAGGTTAGGTTAGGTTTTTGAGTCATTCGCCTTATTGACTCATTCGGTTAATTGACTCAAATTGTAGGGTCCCAAAGTGAGTCCAATAAGCGGCGACTACTGTATATTATCCACCTATCCAATAGGACAATAGGTGACCTATATAATATGTAAGCCCAGAAATTACAACGCCATAGTGTGAAATATGCGTGTCAATAATATTGTACCGATGACGTTGTAAATGGCGACATGTAATTGGAAATGGTCGAATGTATAAACCATAAATTGCAGGTACATTGGTCGTCAGTCGTCACGCAATTGATTCGTGTTAGTAAATTATAATGAACTGACCTCAAGAATAACGCGTTGTACTGCCGTGTACGTCACAATTTTCGTTTACGTTGTCCAGGTTGACAAATTAAATTACTTGGTAATTGTAACGTGTATTAAATAGAAAATGCGTTAACGAATTTTTAAATTTCATATTTTATTACAAACGTTTTTTTTTTTCAGAGCATTATATGAACTGCATAGAATCAATTTGAATTAGGCATTAGAAGAGTATGAATTAGAGGCTTAGTTAGTCCTCATCCCTTTGGAAGTGTTACATGTGTTTCGTATATAATATATGTAATGTATGTTAATATTTAATCAATGCTAGTACGTCTTAATTATATTCTTATTGACAATATTTATTTTTGTTATTTTCATATTTGTCATGGTTTTGAAAAATATATCATCTAGTACCTAAATAGTTAATGTTTATTAAAATTATGTTTGTCAACTTTCTAAAAATAAAAGTAGAAACGTTTTCTTAAACAAGTCTTTACATATTGTGGTTAAAATTTTTAACTGAACGATTTTAATTGTATTTAAAATAGACATTTTAGGAGCTGGACCACTCATTACAAACATGATAAACAAATAGATATTTTAAAATGAAAACATCACTAATAATTTATTATGATTAATCATATCCATTTTTTTAGAGAAGGTAAAGTGGAAACTTTCAGTAAAGATTCTAAATCCAAATCGTCTATAGAACAGTACATATTAACAAATACAATCAAACACATAAAGCATAGAAACAAACTAAATTAAAAAAACTGTAAATAAAATATATTTTTGCATTTTTTTTTATCTTATAGATTAAAAATACTAACACTCAACACTTGCTTTAATTTATTTCTCAAAACTTTAATACTATAGAACTTAAAATTTCAATATTTGTGGTTTAAAAGTATTTTAAGTTTAAAACATAATATTTCATTGTGTTGCAAATTGTAATTAAAGATATTAAATAATAAATAACAATACAATTATAAAATAACTCAGATATTTTTATTTGCAGAGTAAAAATTTCATAGTAGGTGTATCAATTATGCAATAAATCAAATAAATGTCTAATTGTTTTAAAAATATAGACATACAGTATTATAGTTAAAAATGATTATATATCTATAAGGAATATAGTAAAATGTTTAAAGTTTCTAAGTTTAAGATTTTTGGAAAAAAGGCATTTAAGAAAAAAACATTATTTTATAATTGAATATCTAATTGTATCGATAATTGAACAATAAGCTTTTATAAAAAAAAGTATTCTACTAATGTGTATATTTGTTTTTGATATTTTTGGTATTATGTGAGAACTATCTACGAAAAGTTTTCTATTAATTTTTCAAACTTTTTCATAAAGGAACATAATTTTACTCAACATACTCTAAAGTCGAGTAACAAAATTCAAATATCTATAAATGCCCCAAAAATATTAAAAAGCCAAAATATTGGTCGAATTTCCCTTATTTGTATTAATTGCAGTTGGAACAGATACCCAAAGAAAGCGATTGAATTGCACAGCATGACATCATTACAATATTACATTATAAAAAAACATATTTCTGTCGACGTACGGGAGAATAATTTTGCATTTTAATATCTAAATAATTTACTATTTTTTAATAATAATACATATATTATACATTTATACTTAGCTACAAATTAAAAATTAAAGTAAACAAAAAAAATTAAACAATAATATAAAAATGAGTTCATTTTTCAAAATTAATAAATAACTAAAATTTAAATATTAAAAATTTAACATTTAAGATTTCAAAATATTAATATAAACATATGTATTTAAATTATTTATTTTACTCGTGTATTAAGATCATTGTCATACTGATTCGATCGACACAAAATTGCAATCCCCAGCTAAAACGTATTTGTACGTTTTGTGGAATGACCGCATCGATTGCAACTGAAAAACTATGTTTTTTGGTGAGGAGTGCAGTTCGAAAATCCTCATAATAATTAATATTTTTTGCGATGAATTTGGATTTAAATTTTGAAAATCAATTGTTCAAGGATTTTTTTCCAGCTCTAATCTAAGCTAGGTTAAAATTCCGGGCATTGGCCTAGTGCTTTTACCATTCGATTATATTGCTTGAGCCTTGAATCTTATATGGGATTTTGTGTAACTTGGCAAAAACTCAAAGGCATGTAATCTATAGGTACTTCAAAATCAGTCATCAGAGTTACCTATAGTTTCTTTAACGTGTACGCTTCTGCATTTCCTTGAACGTGGACCTGTCCTGAAATCGATAATAGAAATATTATGTTTTAAGTTAATTTGTTGATTATATTCCATTATTCTTGATGATTGATTGTGATGTAATATTTATATTTATACAAGTTATGATGCTAATTAGAGTACTTGGAGAATTTGGCAGTAATAGATATTTCTTATCATTAGTATGATAAACACTTTGTATGGCTTTTAGACTTTAGTATCAATGAAGCTTCTACGTGCTTCTACAGCAAAATACTTAAAATGCTATTAATTTTGTAATAGATTTTCTTGTTGTTAGATAAGAATATCCAATTTAAATCACTATAGTAGTCCTAAATTTTTGAGTTTAGATTGCGCTTATCTAATATTGGGACATATTATGATTAATTTTTATTTTAAACATAAATATGATAATAAAACCATTATTCAGAACATTTTAAATAATATAGGTATTCATTTAATAGGTGTATAATGTGTATAGAATATTATGTTTATGACTACATTTAGAGATGCTCTATACGACTATACTTACAGGTAGGTACCTACATGAATATTATTAAATTCATAAGTAGGTACCTATATATGTACACATTAATACATTATATTGTTAGTCTGAAGTCTTCTTTTACTACTTACAGTAATATATTTTAGATCCTGAGCGAAGCGATGAATGTAATGATTTTACAACTATATAAGTTTTTCAGATTTTTGTGTGTTCAGGTTTTTTGTAGGAGAAATAATATTTCATCAATTTAGTTATTTTATTGTAATTTATTAATATATTTACTTATTCGTGGATACTTGAAACTCTTAAAGTATATAGGTAGGTTTTTGTTATATTTAATATACACAACGACATTTTCGAATACAATGTAATCGGCAAAAAATAATACAACCTTCTGTACCTATAACTCATAGTAAAATATATTACTTTAATGGCAAATGGCAATAATGTCATAAAAATATAAAATGTGTATTTCTCCATTCATCTCTATTGCCAGCTAGTCTCTTCAGTTCCTTATAGTTTGTTAGACCTGCATCGGAAATCATCCTTTTGATGTAGGATGTTCTTGGTCGTCCTCGATCTCTTTTGCCTTTTATTTTCGCTTCTACTATAATATACAGAAGCTCTTTTTCGTGTCTTAAAACATGAGCACATGACCAATCATATTTTATTCTATCCTCTTTCTTTCATGGTGCTAAGTGTCTTCCTGGTTTCGTTTAAAACATTTTCGTTAGTTCTTCTTTCCGTCTTGCTAACTCGCAACATTCTTCTCTAGAACCACATCTCGAAACTTTCGAGGAACTTTTGTTCCGCTTTTTTCAATACCCATGTTTCGCATCCGTATAGTACGACAATCCACACATATACTTTTATAAGCCGTGTCTTCATACTTATGATCATGTTTTTAGAGCACAGTATGTTTATTTTGTTCATGAATGCTGTTTTTGCTTGAGCGATCCTTGATTTTACTTCCATAGTACATTTACCATCTTGGCTAATTATAATACTACCCAGATATCTAAAGCTTTGCACTTAGTCGAGAGTGGTAATCAATTTTAATTCTTAATCTTAATATTTTCGTTTATGATATTATTTATAGGTATAAATGCATAATTGAATTAAAATTGCACACACCCATTACAGTGATTTCCTACTCGACACCTACTGTACAGTGGAGCGGTACTCACTTGCACAGTTTTTTTATACCTGGGAATATGAACAAAACTAATTTATTTACAAATACTTATATTATATTATGTACACAACAAATTAGAAAATGTAGTGTATATTGTTTTACTTAGATATGTTGAAATTGAAAATAACCGATAATTGATTATGGGCTAAGAAGTACGTCACATTATTATTTCTAAATACTTACATAGTTACATATATATAGTAGTAAATAATTTATAATGATACAACCTACTTCTTAGTCTATAGTCAATATAATTAAAATCAGTTATTTTCAACATACCTATCTGAGTATAACCATATCTACTACATTTTAGGTACCTATCTATAACAATTAATAAATATACACAATATAATATTATATAATATATATTATTTTTAAGCTGACAGAACATTTAATATGGAATTCACTTTTATTAGTAACTAGCTGCCCGAACTTCCTCCGGAAGAAATTATTTTTTTATAATTTAATTTAAAAACATAAGACTATTTTTTGGTTATACAAATAATACAACGATTATAAAATAAAAATAAATAAATAAAAAGAAAAAAGAAACAGACATCGTTATCGGTGAATATATGAAAATAATTGGTAATTAGTTAATTATTATTATTATAATGAGGATTCAAAACCGGTTTCCTTCGTCTCCAAAATCAAGTTAGATTCTTATATATATAGATTATCAACTATATTAGCTATTGAAACAAAAATAATTCCTATCATAAACAGCAAGGGTTGCACTTCTTTCTAGAATTAATTCATTTGCCAGTTCTTCGTAATTGAAAATAATCAAAATACATACATTATTGTAAAATCAATACATTCATCGCCATGCCCAGAATCTAAAATATGGTTAACATTAATTAAAGTATTTTAAAATTCTGTACTAAATGTAGGTAGGTACTATTCAGTATATAATAAAAGAATCCTTAATATAAATGTACATAAAAACCAGGAGTTGACTGGGGAATAGTAAGTTCCTACACGAGAGTAGCAGGTAAACAATTACATATGTTAGTTCCGACACGGGCATATGTAAGTTCCTACAGGGTAAAAACCAGGTACCTATGTTAGTTCCTACACGGCGGAAAAAGGTACGTATGTAAGTTCCTACACGGTAAAAACCAGGTACCTATGTTAGTTCCTACACGGCGGAAAAAGGTACATATGTAAGTGTACCTATATGTGTATATATGTGTAAATATGTATATACGAATAAATATATGATGATTATATATTATATAATACAAATCGCATAACACATTTTCACAAATAAGCATATAATAATTAGATTTTTTATTGAAACTTTATACGCTGGTTAGCTATTTAGTATAGGTAACTACATTCAAATATACTTATAAATAATACTTATAAATGTATAATATACGAAATCACTGGAAAATACGACAAGCTACAAGCTGATAATATTATCCCCTATACCGACTCGACGTAAGGAAAAAGATAAAATATCTTATTATCTATATTTTTGACATACAAAATATTTATGACTTTTCATCATCGATAAAAATGATACAGAACTTGATTTTGATTTGATAATCTTAAAATTAGTTATAAGTCTTATAACTATACACAGTAAAATGTACATGTAGTTATTTCTCTTAAAAGTTTTGTTAGTATTGTTCGAAACATCTGAGTGTCCGTACATATCCGTTTATACCAATCATATACAGTTATACAAATTCACAATGAGCGAGAATGTATCATTCATGTTGAGTGAAAAAGGCAAACAACTACTAGTTTTGAATAATTTTAAATTTTTTAAGCATCATACATCTAAAAAAAATGAAATTACGTGGCGTTGTGTAATAAATAAGTGTAGTGCAAAAGTTTATACTTTGGGTCAAAATGCCCAATTAATTAATACAGATAAATCGTGTTTTGATCACCGCCATGCAAGTGATAGCACTTTAAATCGGCAACAAATAAGCAATGCTTGCAAAAGAAAAGCTGTAGACTCTATAGTTGAAAAACCGTCAAAAATAATACGAAAAGAAGTATCAAATTATGCTAACGAAGGAGATTTGATTGCACCCGACTTAAAACTCATAGCAAGGAATATCCATAATGCAAGGATGCATTGTTTCCCCAAACTGCCAACATCAAGAAAAGAAGTGCACGAAATATTAAGTTTATTAGACATAAAAACAAATAGAGGTGAGTTATTTTTATATGAAAATGATGCGCTAAATGAAATAGTTATTTTTTCATGTAAAACAAATATAGATTTGTTAAAAGAATTAGATGTTTTATATATGGATGGTACTTTTAACTATAGTGATAAATATTATACGCAACTATACACGATTCATGGCATTAAAAATGGAGTGTACATTCCGTTAATGTTTTGTTTATTGCCAAATAAAGAAAAAAAGACTTACGTTGCATTATTGAAAACGATAAAAATAGCTGGAGTAATACCTAAAAAAATTATTTTAGATTTTGAAATAGCAATGCATCAAGCAGTTTTTGAAATTTTTCCGGAAACAGAGGTGTTTGGATGTCGTTTTCATTTGGGCCAAGCTTGGTACCGCAAAATTCAAAATTTAGGTTACGCACCACAATTTAATTCTGCAAATGACGATGTAGGAAAATGGTTAGTACATATTTTTGGACTTCCTTTTCTCAATCCAGAGGAAGTGGCAGAATGTTTTACAGAATATTTTATGGCAGACAAACCTGAAAATCTAGCTATAACCGAATTTTGTGATTATTTGGTAGACAATTATATATCAAATGAATCAATTTTTCCTCCGAAAATGTGGGCGCGGCAATGTTCTGATAGAGTCCATACGACAAACGCTTGTGAAAGTTTTCATTCTGATTTTAACTCTAATTTTTATCACCAACATCCAAATATTTTTAAAATTATTGAAATTCTCAAACTTTTTCAAGTAAATACGTATATAAAAATAAGAACTGCAATTAATAACCCAAAACCAAAAATCAGTAAAAAATACGCTGAAAAAGAAGATTTTATAAATGAAAAAATTTCAGATTATAGAACAAGCAAAATAAATAAATACGATTATGTTAAATTATTAAGTTATAGAAATAAACCTCATAAAATATAAGTTTTCATTTTTATTATATTTTTTACTTTTTATATTATATTATATTATATGAAATGAAAAATTAAAATGCATTATACGATTTTTATTATATTTTTTACTCATCATATTATATTTATTCGTATATACATCGTATATACATATTTACACCTTTTTTCCACAGTGTAGGAACTAACATACGTACCTGGATATTACCGTATAGGAACTTACATGCGTATCTTTTTCCGCCATGTAGGAACTAACATAGGTACCTGGTTTTTACCGTGTAGGAACTTACATACGTACCTTTTTCCGCCGTGTAGGAACTAACGTGTGTATTTTTTTTACCTACTACTGTCGTGTAGGAACTTACATTCGCCCAGTTGACTGGCCCACTGTGCTGCAATGCAAAGGCACAGTGACCCGATGCCTTCCTATGTCCCCACTCCCAGGGGCTTTGCAAAAAAATTATCCACCTGCCATGGGCGTGTGCACGAGTGCAGCGAATGCAGATTTCAATGTAAAGGAAATTTATTTTGGATTTAGTGATCTGGTAGATATTTATTTGAAAGTTCAAAGGAATACACAAAATAAATAATTGATTTTTAAATATTTTATGTAATTCAAATAAAAAAATGAAAATGCTATTTTATCGATACACGAAGTCTAAAAATAGAAGCGTTTTACATTGACGGAGAACAGAAACCCCTTAATAAGTTATCCTAAAAAAGTAACTCTATGGAACCATTGTTGAAAAATCGTATATGACTGCGCTATCTATCTAGGAAACTGAAGAGCCGTGACGGCCAGTTTCTTACGTACGTATAAGGGGTTAGTATAATACGGCGGCAGTAGATGGCGCTGCTGTTATCGAATTAGTTTAGATCTAAATAATAATACCGGCCAACGCCGTTGGCAGCGTTAGGGTAGATTAAACCTCACTAAACCCAACTAAACCTCACTAAACCTCATAAAACCTCACAAAACCTCACTAAACCCAACTAAATAACCGGTGGCGCGGGTAGTTGGATCGCAGGCCGCAGCTTGTGACTTTACAGTCACTAAATACATAGATTAAATATACATTTTAATCTATGCTAAATATAAGTATAATGTATCCTACTACCTAAGTGAAATAATCTATTATTCTATCAAATATTTTATACACCATATTTGACAATGATTTTTTTAAAATTTTGATTTTCTATGAGTATTTATAAAAAATGTTCGTGCATATAAATTTACAATTTTTTTGGGTATACATACGCCTTTTTCACGCAGTTGGATAACAATGGTAAAAAGTAAAAACTCTTTCATTAAATCAAAAAAAGTTTTAGCACAATGCACAAATTAATAATCTTTTTTCAGTCCTTATTTTGACTATCAGATACAAGTACTTAATACTTTTGTAGATAAAAGATTGTATTTTGAGGATGTGTATTGTAGTACTTGTCCAAACAAAAACCATAAAACCCAATAAAAGAGGTAAAAGAAAATTTTGGTAAAATTAAATTCGGCAGAAAAATGACATAACAATTTGTATAAGTACCTACCCATAAAATAGGATACTAATTTAGTTAATAGGTTTATGTTTCAACGTTACAGTTTTCAAGTCTTTATCAAGCATGCGCTGAACTTCAAAATAACATACTTTCTTATCATAAACTGACTTAAAAATATAGAAATGTAGCAACAGATTGGAGGTATTTTATATTTTTAATTTTTATCTCTGCTAGTGTTTATGTACATAAGGTTTATCAATTTGTATTTGGTATTCATTTTATTCTTCAGAATTCGTTGTACGTGAATCGTAGATGGAATTAGAAATATAAATAATATAATTGATTCGCCAATCTAGAATATTATAGTTTATTATGTTTTTAACGAATTCAGTATCTACAATTAACCGTCTCTATCCCTTGATTACTGTGAGAAAATGTTGTTTTTAATTTCTGTATTCTTAAAAATGTTTAACGGCTGTGTTATTCCAGGATCAATTGAGATGTTCATGTGTAAAAAATTTATCACAATTAACCGAAAAACAAGCCCAACTCATGAGGAAAAAGTTGCCTCAAAAACGTCCAATTAAAGGTGTGAAACACATAATATTGGTCGCATCCGGTAAAGGAGGTGTTGGAAAATCAACGACTGCCGGTAAGCTAATGTAATATAATTCATGCTGTAAACTTAACAGTGTTAGTATGTAATACATAAAAAATAAAGATAAATGTACATTGCGCAGTAAACCTAGCAACAGCTTTAAAGTGTGTTGCGCCTAACAAAGATGTGGGATTATTGGATGCTGATGTATTCGGTCCTTCTATACCATTAATGATGAATTTACATGAAACCCCTTTAATAGATAATGGTAAGGTTGCTATTCCTTGTACTTGAATTAAATAAAATTACATTTTAATTAATTAAATTTTATTTATAAATTATAGATAACCTTATGGTACCTCTCATTAACTATGGGGTTAAGTGGTAAATTATTTGTTTCAAGTCCATTTATTTTTTGAAAACATAATTTTTATTTTACTATTACAGCATGTCAATGGGTAACTTGATAACTGATCAATCAGCGGCCATCTGGAGAGGACTTATGGTTATGGGAGCCATTGATAAATTAATAAGAGGTGTTTGCTGGGACCATACAGATTACCTAATAATAGATACACCTCCAGGAACAGGAGATACACACTTGTCACTTGCTCAAAATCTTCCAATAAGCGGTAATTGAAAAAATATTATGAAGTTCGATAGTTATAAACTATATCAAGTATTTAAAAAAAAAATTATGAATTGTAGGTGTTGTAATTGTTACTACTGGTCAAAAAGCTGCTCTTGGAGTGACAAGGAGAGGTATAACAATGTTTAAAAAGTTAAACATTCCTATATTAGGAATAGTACAAAATATGAGTACCTTAAAATGTTTGAAATGTTCTCATGAAAATTATATTTTTGGAGATAGTGTTCAAGAATTAGCTACGCAAGAAAGTATTTAATTATTTTATTGGTAACTTGTTCAATAGTAATGTTTAATGTTGTTTTCAGAAATAGATACATTGTTTTCTATACCTTTGGATCCTGTTATAACTAATGGTTGTGATTCTGGGCAGCCCATTGTCATCACTCATCCGGAATCCTCACAAGTAATTTTAATTAGAAAAATATATTTTAGAAAACATTTTTTGAATTATTCAATTTTTTAATTAGAAATGCATATTGACATTTTGTATTTTAATTTTTAGGTTAAAACTTACAAGAATTTAGCAGAATATTTAATAAATGTATTGGATAATGTCAACAGTAAGTGATTGATATCTTAGTAACATTTCTAATAACATCTGATGAACATCGATATTAATTTATTCTGATCAAATTATTGTTTAAGTAAATAAATAATAAATACGTAAAATATTTAGTTAACTAGATCCTAGTTTTATGTATTATTTAATAATGTTTAAATGATTCAAGAAATTTTAAGTAAATAAAGAATGTGTAAAGCTATCGGTGCTTAATTTATTTTATTCTTAGCGTAGAAGATACCTACAGTGTAAAATCTATATTATTATTCTTTAAGGTTTGGTGTATCAGGATATCACTGTATGTGAAGAATACTCAATTTATAAAATAATCATCCTAAATTCAATTTTGGAGTATAAAAATAAAAAATATATGTTGTCCTTCAAAAAAATAAAAAATATAATTATAATTTTTTAGGTAATACACAAGTGTGTTCTTGAAAATTAGTTTTAACCACAGTTATCTACCAAAGGCGTAGCGTGATGATTTTATATGGGAGGACTATAGCCTTTTTTCCTTGTTTCCCTAGGGGGCTTAACAGAATTCTGAGGGGAAGCCCCTTTAGCCCTTCCCATCCTCCGCCTATAGACTACCTACCTAAATAATGTCATATTAAAAAAAAAAAAGATTTGACATATTATCATTTATAATACATTTATAGCGGTAATGTACTAATACACTAATAATGACCTACCTCTTCATAATATTGTTATATTCATACTGATAAAATGTCCTATTTTCTTTCTATCAATATCCACCCATATTTAAAATGTTGGCTGAGTGGCTAAGGAAAACTTGGACCCTATGTTATACCTATACACCATTGTAAGTATATCTATATTTATTTATACTGATGGTAGTATAAAATAATATGTATCATATACATTATATATATTATATAGATGTAATTTCTGATCTCATCTTAACTTAATATGCTGTAGCCAGTGGCGTGGTGAATGGAGTCCTAGGATTCCTAAGCATCACGGTAGATCCTTTGATGGGGGATGGTGGTTGGATACATTATAGCATTGGTTATAAATAGTATAGATGGCATTTTGACTGCTGTACAAAATACGCTGTGCTGTATTTACTAGCGATCCTGGTACTGCATGCTAGAACTGACTAGGCTGTTACTTTATAAGATACTAGATTTATAATCGGTGATTATAGTAAGCAATAACATAAAACAAAAATCAAAATATTTATTGTATCATATTTGTTATATATAGCATATATTATATTAAGGGGATTAAGAGTGGGTAGGTACTAAAATATATGCTGTGCATAATGCTTTTTAAATGTACACTACGCCACTAGCTGGGACTACTCAATGAGTTAAGTCAAACAAGATAGTTTCCATTGTAATAGTTTATGACTGTACGTCTAAACATTTTTTTTATCAAAAATACTCAGTTAAAAAAAATCATAAAATAAGTTTAAGTTTCTGAAAACTTGTGTTTACCCCACATAACCAAAAATGTTTAACTATGTAAATATGATTAAGAAATTATTATGTACCTCAATATCTTCTACTAGCTTAGAGGTGATCAAAATTTGTTAAACTACTTTTAATTTATCTTAAGCAGACAAATCATATTAATCGTATGTCATTGTATCTAATAATGATATATCTAATTCATAAAAACAACCAAACATCATTAAGTAGTTTGAGTTGTCAATTCTTGACATTTTTTTAAACTAAGAGAGGAAATAAAATGAAAAAAAAACACTTTTTATTATTTGGCGAGACTTTAATGTGAAAAATAAATTAGGTAAAACATAATTGCATTAATAAAACTCACAAGCATAAGCAATTTAATAAATATAAATATAATTATCTCTTTCTATTCTTAAGTAATAAAATAAATAAATAATAAAATTAAAAAAAAAACATATGTTAGTAGTAGGTAGATTCATTGATGATAAACATAAAAATACATCAAATAAAAATTCACTCTCAATTAAAATTTAGACACTTAAAAATAAAAATAGAATATTTTATTGACATAACATTTCAAATGCAAATTATTAATAAATTGCTCACATGATTTAGTCTTAAGCTAAATAGTTAAGTATTCGTAAATAAATCTATTATAAAAAACTCTGATGTAGCGTGCAGTATAGTATTATGGTTTAATTTTGGAAAAGTGTTTTAGTAAACTCTATGTAATCTAGAGCTCCAGTGATTGGCCGTTCAGTTTTTGTATCCACAAATGGTTTCATACGAGCAACACAATAATCAGCCATATCCTTAGTAAGATTCTATAAATAAACACAAACCAATATTAATACAACCATCAAATATTGCGTAACAATAAGTAAGTGATACTGTAAAGTATTTAGAGCCGTAGTAATGAGCAAGTATCAATTGATACTTACAGCATATAGTTCTTCTTTCGTAACATATGGTCTATCGCCGGCTGTGATTGCCCTGAACGCATTCTCAATTTCTTCTGAACTTTGTACATTTTCTGTCTCTTTGCTGATCATGAATGCCATATACTCCTGAAGTGATACATAACCATCTCGATTTGGATCTACCACATCTGGAAAACGAACAAATTAAATATCATCACAAGCAACATCTTAACAAACAAAATACCTAGTATTGCTTCAAATTCGGGATCAGGCTGTCCTTCTTCTACCATAGGTAAGTCATAACCCAAAGCTCTGAGACAGGATTTGAATTCGGTTTTATCAAGACGTCCTGAACGATCCTTGTCAAAGTGTTTGAACATCATGGAGAATTCTTTCAGTGCATCTTCACTGACACCTGATTGGTTTCTAGCCTGAATTTGTTGTTCTAGGTTGTGTTGCATTCGCATACCTAATTGATCTAGTTGATCCCATTGCTGAGCTAAGCCAACTGTACTATGTTCAGTGTACCTATAATCAATGATTGGTTAATATTAGTATATAATGTTGTACATAAGATTGGTAGAAACTTTGTACCTATTATCCAATATTAGATGCTCTTCAAGAATAGCCCCAAGGTCTTCAATTTTCTTTAAATCTGAACGACGAGAACGCACTTCAGTTGCTTTACGCTATTTAATAATTTAATTGGATAAATGAAACACACATTTAAATTAAATATTAAATTTTTACCTTAATGGCTTCTAGTTGTTGTTCCAATGAACCAGATCCTTCCATCATTGATGTTCTATAATAGGAATGAATAAAAAATGCATTTATAATAACTCTTAAAATCAATGGTCCAAAACAATAATACATATTGAATTAGTTATTAATTGTACCTGGTTTCAGTTAACCATTGGTGGAAAGTGTTGGCATGTTTAGCAAATTCTTTTCTAAGTGTATCATTTTCATCTTGTCTCTGTGCTTCTTTGGTTAATTCAATATCTCGTTCCTTAATGATTTTCTGTAGGTTACGCCAAGTGTCCTCTAAAGCTTCCATAGTGAACCATGTGTATGGATTGGGGCCTACATTAAAACTCTTAATCTGATGATCAAGGGCGGCTAATGCTTCAAAATCTGACTGAGCAGATGTCAGTGATGCCTATATTATATTCAAATAAATTTACATAAAAAAAATAACTAAACATTTCATTCACAAATTATTTATTTACTTGGAATTGTGCATGTGCTTCACGAAGTGCTCTGATTTCTTCTATGGAATTACAACGCACGGGGTCTGTTAAATCTTCCTCAGCATTTTCAAACCAGGAGTTAAATGCAGAAGCTTTCTTTGCAAAAGTCAAGTACAGTTCTTCAATTTGTCGGAATTGGTTTTGCATACGTAATAATTGCTGTTTACGGCCATCTGAATCTCCCAATAATTTTTGCCATCTAAATTAAAAATAAAATAAATATTTATTAGTGTTAATGTTGAATCATACAAAAAAGTACAATATTATCCAATTAATAAAAACAATAAGTTAATACCTGTCAATCACATCAGCATGTCGTTTTAATATTGCTTCTGATTGGTTATGATTAGCAGTAATCAATTGATCCTTTAGAGCAGTGATGTTTTGTATTCCTTCATGTTCAAACGCATGAAGACCTAAACCATTTTTTTTTTAGAACTATTACTTAATATGTTGGTTGCATTTTATAAATAAAAGATAAAATCAGTTGTATCTTTACCAGCATCAAATGTTTCTTGTTTAGTAAGCAAAGTTTGAACAGTAGATAAATCTCTACCATACTCTTCTGATCTGACGTGAGTTTCCTTATCAGCAATCCATGACTCAACAACATCTGCTTTCCACATGAATTGTAAATAAGCAGAATTATCCATCAACTTTGACTTGCGTTTAGCAGCCAATGCAGATAAATTGTCCAACTTAATCTATTTATGTGACACAATTTTATTAAATATTTTCAAATGATGGGTCTTAAGTTAACTAATAACTTGTATAGATACCTGAAGTTGTTGGCAACGCTGTAATATGCTATCTGCATGATGGTTCTTTGAATCTGAAAGGTCAATACCTCCATGGCTTATTTGTTCACAGCGGTCACGATGAACAGCAAAATCAGTTTCAAATGCATCATGTTTTTTCAAAAGACCTTGTACAGCTGCCATGGTATCACCAAAATCTTCAACGGATAATAATTGATGTTTTTCACTGAAATAATAAAATAAACAAAATAATTGACAAGAAACATGTATGTATAAATTATTATTAATACATTAGTTACACAGGTAATTTATTAATGTTATAATTGATTTACCTGATCCAAGCTTCTTCTTCTTCGACTTTGGCCAAAAACTGTTGATAGGTTAAAGACTCATCTAATTTTTTCCCTCGATTTGAAGCCATTTGTTTCAATTCATCCCATGCTTGATTTAATAATTTCAAACGCTTCAAAAAAAAAAAATATATTAAGTCAATAAAATGTTATTAAAAAAAATTTAAAAAGTTTACCTGTTCAATTTCTGGAACCCCGAGGTTAGAAACATCCATTAATTTTTCTCCAGCTTCTTGAACTGATTGTATAGCAGGTTCATGTGATGCTAATTCTGCTTCAAGTCGCTTATGTTTTTTTTTAAGATTTTGAACACCAGTTAAATCACGACCATAATCATCGGATCCAACCAAAAGTTTTTTCTCCCTATTAACAATGATAAATAAATAAATATCATCATAAAACATAATTAATATAATATGCAACTTACTTTATCCAAGATTCTTCATCTGCAATATCTCTGAAGAATTGATGTAAAGTGTTAGCTTCATTTAAACGAGCTTGGCGGTGAGCTGCCAAATTTCTAATACGTTCATATCTTTCATTGATAGAGCTACGACGTTCCTGGATACTTCCGGCTTCAAATTGACCACTCTCAATTAATGAATCTGCTTGACCATTCATATCTGAATAAAAAAAAAAAGTTTTACTATTTAATTATTTAAAGACGATAATGATATTTTATTCTAATAAATAAAATAACTACTTATTTTTAAACAAAAATTATTTAACAATATTATACTATATTAACCTCTAATACGATCTTCATGTGCCTGAATATCAGCTTCAACAAGTTGATGTTTTTTAATTAAATTTTGTACAGATGCCAAATCTTTTCCAGAGTCTTCAGATGTTAACAATGATTCTACTTCACCTAACCAGAAATCTAAATCTTTAACAGCAGCAATATAGGTACGCTGTTTGTTCGCTTCCTTAAGTTTTAATGATTTCTCAGTTGTTTTTTGAGTCAAATATTCCCATTGATCAGCAATAGATCCTAATCTTGACTAAATTAAAAACATATATCCTCATAAATATGAAAAATATATTGGGTAGGTAGTTCAATTAGTACCTGAACAGCTTCATCCGATCCAGCACACTGATGTTTATCAATCAAATTCTGTCCCATGCCTAAAACACTTTGAATTCGGTCAGCGTTAGCAGCTAATTCTGCTTCAAATGCTTGATGCTTTTGATGTTTAGATTGAATATTTGCTGGGTCCTTGTAACTTTCCTCTGTAGCCAGTTGAAGTTTCTCCGCAATCCAATTCTCAATCTCATCAGCATCTCTACTGAACTGCTGTAATGTCTGTGATTCACCTAATTTTGATCTTTTTTCAATTAAAGCCTCTTTCAAATGACGCCATCTATTTAAAACTTGTTGCCTTTTTTCATCAATTGGTGTTGCAGCATAATGTTGTGCAGCCATTAATTGATCAGCTAGTGTTTGTAAAGCTGCAATTTTTTCTTCCTGTAAATTAGTACACTTAAAATTAAACCAAAGAAAATATTTTTTTCAACAACAATCGTACATGTGCATTTATAGCTTTATCAAAATCTTCATGTTTTTTAATTAAAGCTTCAACATTATCTCCCTTAGAATCAACTTCTTCGGATGCAAGGAATGCCTCTCGAGCTGACATCCAGTTTTCAGCCTGTTCACAATCTCTGTAGAATAGTTGTAGTTCCAAACATTGATCTAGTTGCATTCGGCGGTTTATCCATGCTCTGTGTGTAAAATTTAATATTAATACTCTGAGAAAATGTATTTTACACTTAAAACTCACTCTTCTAACTCTTGTCTAGCTTCTGTCATGCTTTCAATTTTTTCTTGTATTTCAACACTGGCATAATGTCCAGATTGTAAAAGTTGTTGCCCAAACATTTCGAATGTTTGGAAGGTACCAGTACGAGCATCAATTTCTGTACGGTGTTCCTAAAATATAAAATGAATATAAAAAAAGATAGTACTACTTTTTAACTAAAGAGTGAATAAGTGTAGCAGAATGAAATATTAATTTTTTAGTTGTACTAAAGAGACGGAAACATCGTTGGTAAAATGTTATTGATAGTATCACTAATATTAGTTTAAAAATGTCTAAAACATATATTTTAAGTGAAAAATTCATTGGTGTATTTTATTAGTATACAATTTCTTATTATTTGATAACTGTAACATAATAAGTTATAACACTGTTATAAAAAAAAATTAATTATAGAGTTATACAAAAATACAAACTAAAAACAATGAATTAATTTTATTTTAATTACTAGGCCCAAATAGATAATTGCAAAACTTTTTCTTTAAGGTAAAATTGTACTATTCTTTGAAAAACTCTTAAATAAAATGTAAATAAATTTTCCCTAATTTTTTATTTAATTATTAAATATCTTAATCTGTTATCATAATAATTAACAGCAGTATACATTTTTTTATTCAACGTTTAAATGTTTACTTAAAACAATTTTGAATGATGAAAGTTCTATCACAGATAATATAATAAGTAACAGGTATATTCACTGATTACAGATACTATTTTTCTTTGTTACTTAATAGTTAGTACACAGTAATTAGTAATTATTCTATCATTTGTTTTTAATTATCAATCCAATCCGATAATAAATATCATAGTGTAGTCATATATACGACAATAACATGCACTTAATAACATTTAAAGTTGTAATATTGTGTTCAGAATTGTATTTCGATAAGCCTATTAATTATTGTTTCCAAATATAAATAAACATTAAGTTTGATGGTTAAAAAATTAATATTGAAAATAACGATTAAAAATATAAATACAATTTGAGTGAGTCTTAACTATTCATAAGGATCTGGGCACTATAGTCTTATTACTAAATAGTATTCAGTAAATAATATTTTTAGAATATGAAAAACAAAACTTAGAAATATATTTAATAGTGTCAGTGAAGTGCAAACTTTAAATGACATATACACAAAAACCAATACTTCATTTTGTACCTGAGCTATACCATAACGATAGTCTATTTCAGCTCTCAAACTCTACAAAAATGATAGAACATAAATAAAAAATAATTATGCTTTAATTAACACTGTGGATATTTATAAGCATAAACCCAATATTGGTATCTTAAATATTCAGTTATTTCAAATTATTTATTTTACCTGATGGCGTTCCAATAATGCTTCAGCTCCAGTTACATCAGATGCTAGTTCATCACTAGAAACTAAACCCATCATTGAATTAATCCAAGACATTAAATCACGATAGTCAGACAAGAATCTCTGCAAATCATAAGAATCCAAAAGTTTCTCTTTTCTTGAATTAGCTTTTGCAGTTAGTTGAGTCCATTCTTCATTAATTTCTCTTTGTTTCATGTAAGTATTATCACGAGATTCAGGATGTGTGTTCATTAAGCGATTAGCAGTTTCATCCAATTGACGAATCTAATTTAAAAAAATTAGTTTTCATTTGAACTTAAGTATACTACATTTAATAATATAACAAAATATATATTTCTAACCTTATCTTGTAATGCAGCCAAATCACGCTCTAATCCTTCATGTTTACGCTGTAAAGCTTGAACACTTCTTAAATCTTTACCAAGATCATCATTATTGAGAGCATCATCTTTTTCACGGATCCAATCACGTGTCTCATCGACATCTCTATGGAATCGCTGTACTTCATGTGCTGATCCTAATTGTGTAGCTCGAGCTTGAGTTAGTTGTTGAAGTGATGTCCACTTTTCATTCAAATCCTATTCAATATCATTGAAAATAAGAATTAGTAAATAAATTTAGTTTAGAATAACATGAATATGTCAAATAAAATAATTAGGAATGATTTACTGTTTAAACATATATCTACTACACATACATATATACATTATGATCATAATTTGAGCTTAAAATAATATAAATTAATACTGGTAGTTGTAGGCCACCGAAAAGAGCAGCATGTTTGACATGCTTAGATTTAAGCCTTAAGGAAACGCACTAAATATTTCAAACAATTAACTTTTAACTTGATTCAGGTTTTTTGTTACTACACACAAAACTTGACTAACACTTATTTTTAAAAAGTTCAAATATTAGATTGCAAAAAAATTGTATTGTAAACAATAGAATTGTTTTTAAAATGATGTTTTTTTTCAAATTTTATTTTTGTTCCCGACCCACAATTTGAGAAATGCTGCAGTAGATCAATGTTAATAGTTATCTTACATACCTGAATTTGAGTATTTATTTTCAATGCTGCTTCTGTTTGGCCTAAACTCATTAACTGCATTGCTATTTCGTTCATTTCAGCTAATCGCACTTCATTTGCTTTCAAATCAGATTGAAAATCATCAAATTTCTTTTGCATAACTTCCACTTGTTCTAAATCTTCTCCAACATCTTGGACTTGAGCATGATTTTCCTATAATATTGAACATAATTTAATAATTATACAAATACTTATAAGTAGTGTAAGACCTGAACTAACTTTATCTTTGATCCATGTGGCCAATTCTGCAGCTTCTCTAACAAGTACGTATGCTTTAACAGTTTCAGCAAGTTTAGTTTGTCGTTCTTTAGCTAGATTCAAGAGCCTTGTATACAGAGCTTCAATTTGTGCCTGTCTGGCTGCAATAGATCCACCAGTAGCCAAATGTTGTTGAGACGCACTCAGACCAGAAACTTCAAGTCGCTTTACATATGGAGCAGGGACAAATCCTTGACGATCATTTACCTCTACTTTCCACCATTCCTAAAATATTAAACATTAATAATATATAATAATATAAAATCAAATAATAATTTAATGCATATGGGTATATTTTGAAATATTTCAAAAATAAAAAACTAGAGGTAAATGGTAATACAATTTAAAAATTAAAAAAAGCATACTTTATTATTAGAGTTCAATAGGATTAAAACATCTCCTTTCTTCATAGAAACTTCTCTTGGTGACTTTTCAGTATAGTCAAACAATGCCATTACACACTCCTTTCCACTAACATCAACTACAGGAGTTTCTTGTTGCTGTAATAATGAAATAAAAATATATTTATCACAAAAACAAATTTAGGAACAATGCAATAAAAAATTGTAATAACTGAACAGAGAACTCTTCTTACTAACCTTGCATGCAGCAGCTTGTTCAGAAAGTGATCCAACAGTAGTTTTAAATGCTTCTAAATCTGACAACAATGCTTCGTGCTTTTTCAATAAAGCTTCAGAAGAATCTTCATCTCTTCCATAATCTTGACTTAATACCATTGGTTCTTTTTCTTTGACCCAAGATTCAGCTTCGTTAGCGTCAGCAAAGTACTGATGCGCTTGAAGAGAATCTTCTAAATCTTGTTTGCGCTGAAAATAGTATTATTTTATTTCATACAGTAAAAAACTATTTTATAGATTAGTAAAACTTTCAGTGTGGTAAGAAAAATAATAGATTTTAATACTATACACTGAATTATCTATCAATAATAACTAAATCAAATTAACAATGACTATAATTAATTCATACCTGATACGCTTTTTCTTTAAGATGATTCCAATGTTTATTGAGATTCGCTAAACGTTGTTTTATATCTTCTGAAGCAAAATGTTTAGCATCAACCATTTGTTGTCCAGCTTGAGTGACAGCAGCAATACGAGATTCATGATTGTTGATTTCAGCCACTACAGCTTGATGTTTCTTCATTAAATTTTGTACACCAATTAAGTCACGACCTATACATTTAATTAATCTTATTAATATTTTATAAATTCATTTACTATTTTAAATATAAAAATAATAAATTATAAAAACTTATTGTGACAGTACTATCATAAATAAAACATATATTCACCTCGATTTGTTGATGCTGCTACAGGTTCTTTTTCACGAATCCAAGCTTCTTCATCTTCAACATCTCTAAATAATTGTTGTGCTAGAAGTGAATCTGCCAAACGTTGTCTACGTGTTTCCATAGGTTTTTTAAGTGATGAATAACGATCACATAATACGACCTTACATGCAAATAAAATATTTAAGATTTCTTTTCGTCAGAAAGATCACAAAATTGAATACTTACTTGTTTCGCATGAATGTTGTCTGCATCAAAATGACCTCCATCAACAAACTGATCAGCTGTTATTTTAACACCTTCGATTCTATCTTGATGTGAAGCAACATCAGCTTCTAACAAAGTATGTTTCTTTTGAAGATTTTGTACACTTGTTAAATCCTTAAGAAAACAAAAAAATATCAATTATAGAATAAAAATAAACTATAAACGGCATAAATAACTAAGAAAGAATTTATTATAACATGTAATGTAAGTAAATAATTACTTTTCCATAATCTTCACTTAATAATTGGCCTTCAACTTCTGATAACCACAGCTCTATATCTTCAACAGTACGATTAAATTGCTGTTGTTGTGCAGCTTCACGTAGTTTTGAACCTTTTTGTCCTGATGCAGTTACTAAATTCTCCCATAAATGAACAATTTCATCCATTCTTAGTTGAATACGACCTGAAAATAAAATGAGATATTTTTTAAATAAAAAAAACATTGCAAACATAATATTAACTTACTCAGAGCATAATGTTTAGATTCAATAAGAGCATGACCAGTAGAAGTAATTTCTTCCATGCGAGATTTGTTAGCATTTAATTCTTGTTCAAAATTTTGATGTTTTTGTACTTTTCCATTTAAATTGGTTGGATCCTAATAGGCAATAATACTCATTATACTACATATAATCCAAATTAATAATAAATACAACTTACAAGATAACTGTCATCATTAGCGAATTTTAATTTTTCATTAATCCATCCTTTAGTCTCATCACAATCCCTTTCAAATTGTTGAAGTCTATATGAATCTTCAAGAACACTACGTCTTTGTGATGATTTAGCAAGTAATGCTGTACGTCTTTCCAACAACTAAAAATTAATTTTACTAATAATTAAAATATCTTTAGGGGAAAAAAGTAGTTTTAATGTAATATACAATTTTTATATTGGGTATTTATTATTTACCATTTCACGGCGTTGTGCAACATCTTCAGTGGCATAATGTTGTCCTTCAATTAATTTTGTGGCAAATTCATCAAGAGCTTTAATTTTTTCTTCCTGAGCAGCTAAAGATTTTTCAAAATCTTCATGTTTTTTAATCAATGCTTCAACACTATCTAGAGAATCACCCAAATCTTCATTGGATAAGAATGCCTATAGAAAATATAAAATATTGTACTTTTAAATAAATTTGTTATTTAATATCATAATTCATGGCATATTAATTATACACTGCGTTATTTATTTATCTCTTTATACTATCTATTTACTTCTTGTTTAGCCATCCATGTATCGGCTTGTTCAGTATCACGATAAAACAATTGCAAATCCATACATTGTTCGTATAATATACGTCTTTCTTCCCATAAAGCTAACAATGAACTCTTTTCACTGATCAAATTGCCTAAATTTTCACTAACTAATGTAGGAGCATTTTCACTTTTTAATATGTGTTCTCCAGATTCCAATGCAATCAGGAAACTATCTTCACGAGCATCAATTTCTCCCTACACAAATAATTAGTATTAATTAAAAATTAAGTTTGAAATATAATTATTATTTATATACCTTATGTTCTTGATGCCTTTCAAGTAAAGCTTCAGCACCAGCCACATCCTTTGCTAATTCATCAGAATATATTATTGCCTTCATATCATTAATCCAAGAAGTCAAATCACGGAAATCAGCTAAGAAACGTTGAAGTAAATACGATTCATCTAATTTTTGTCGACGCTCCTGTGCTTTAGCAGTCAGACGTTCCCAATAAGCAACTATTTCTCCACGCTTATTTTGGATTTGTGAACTATGATCAGCATGAATTCCACATAAGCGATCTGCTTCTTGACCCAAAATTGAAACTTTATCTTCTAAAGCTGCTAAATCTCTTTCAACTCCTTCATGTTTCCTCTTAAATAAGAAAATATTTTTCAATTATTGTTCATACATTTTACTATAAAAATTAAAGACTATAGCTTAAAAATTGAAAGACAATTTTTAACTTGAGGAACAAAATGATAAGCTAATGTTAAAAATCAAATAAAACAAAGATTAAGTGTACCTATGCTTATACTTTTATCGTTTATCAACCTAAGGCTAGCCTCACACTACACTACGTTGTTTACATATATTTATACATTGACAGATTATGTAGGTAGCATGTTACCTAGAAGCTAAATATATTTTACTATACACGACATGCTGTAGTGTGAACCCGGCTGTATATGATAGTATTTATAATAACATAATAATAAAATAATAATATAACTAACCTGAAGTGTTTGCACACTGGCTAAATCTCTTCCATAATCTTCAGAAGACAATATACCATCTTTTTCAGATATCCAAGCTACAGTTTCATCAGCATCACGATTAAAACGTTGTATCTCATGAGCTCCAAATAAACGTTCTTGCCTCATTAAAGTCAAATGCTTAAGCCGAGTCCATGCTTCATTTAAATCCTAAGTACATACATTTGATTTTGTATACAAAAATAACATAAACAAGAAAATTGTTTACTTACCTCTTTTTTTTTCAAAATTGTTTCTCTTTCAGGATGTCCTTCTAGCACTAATTTGGAAGCTAAATCATTTACTTCAGTTACACGATATTCTTGTGATGTCATATCTTTTTGAAATTCATCAAATTTACGTTGCAATACTTCTACATGTTCTAGATCGGCACCAAACTCATCAGTAGTGACAAAAGTTTCCTAGACATCATACCAAGTATAATTAATAAGCACATAAAATATTTTTTTTTTTACTTAACTAAAATTTATTATTCACCTTATCATTAATCCAAAACATAACCTCATCACATTGCCTTAAGAATTGCACTAAAACCAAAGCTTGCTGTAATTTAACACCTTTTTCAGCCAATTTTGACAAAAGTAAATCCCAATCTTTGTGTAATTGCTCTAAAATTATTAGTAATTTACCATTAATTCCAATCTACAGTCGTATTTAAATATATTTTTAACTTATTTAAAACAAATTTATAATATATGTCCAATACTACTAATTTATAGTTTTTGCTATAAAACTACAAGACATCACCTAAGAATTAAAAAATTGTTTTACAAACATTAAATTATTTCAATTTGAATGAAGTTTCATACAAAAATGAATGAATACAAATTTAAATTACCAAGTCTCTGACGTATTTCTGATGATGCAAAATGATTTTGATTAATCATTCCCATTCCAGTGTTATCCAAAACCACGATTGCATTACTATGTGCAGCAACTTCAGCTTCAAATGCTTGGTGCTTTTGAATTTTAGCCTAAGAAAATCACAATACATTAATTACATATTTTATTAGTATTAAAAATAAAAAAGTAATACTAACCTGCAAGTTTGTGGGATCTTTATAACTTTCATCTGATGCAGCTTGTGTTTTTTCAAGTATCCAAGATTCAAGTTCATCGGCATCTCTTTTAAAATACTGTAATAATACACAAATTAAAATATCTCTAAATAATTTAAAAGTTGAAATAGTTCAGTTTTAAATTACTTGAAATCTTCTAGAATCTTCAAGTTTTTCTCTTTTCAAACGGGCTTCTGCCTTGAATTCACTATAACGATCAAGTACTTGAAAACGACGATTTTGGATATCCTCAGCCGATTCAAGGATTTTCACCTCCTTTGGAATCAAGGGATCCATTTTGAAAGTATCTTAAATAAAAAATGTTGGGATTTTAATAAAATGATCTTTTTATAATTTCAAATCAGTGAAAAAAGCAATTTACTTTTTAATTATGTTTAGTTGATATGATAAGTAATTATTGATATTTATTTAAAGATTGGCTAAATATAGTAAATAGTGATGATTATTTATATTAAAATAATAATGAATGAAAACTAGTCTATTATCATATTGAGTAGGTACTCTGGGTTTACTGATTAATTGTATTTATTTATTTATTGTTTACTGATAAATCTTGTGATAGCTGATATCAGATATGCTCTAAGGTAAATAGTAAGCACAAAATATTAATTCTTCAATTAAAATGTATAATGATTCCAATTTTTTATTATTTCATCTATTTATAAGCATAAACAACAATAGTATAGACAATTAAAAAATAATTTAGAACTTAAAACTACCCACCGAATTAACTAATGAGCTAAGATAGATACAACTTATTCACAAATAGGTATTATCAAAATATCCATTGTAATAGAAAAGTTTATTGTTCTAAAAAAAATATTTATCACTGAATTTAAAACTCATAGGTATACCTATAGTATTTGTAATAAGTAAAAAATATAGTAGTTAAACTGTTAAAAATGACAGCACTTATTTATAAATTATTTTAACAACAAAATCATCTGAATTTACATACTACCAAGCTGAACAGAGTTAATAATTTTATTTTATTTGAGTGTACTATAATTTTAATCATTCTAACAAAATTTAAATAGGTATTAAAATTATCACAAGGTCAAATGTATCAAGTACAATAAAAATATTAAAACAAAGATACCTAGTTTTTTTACCACAGCATTAGAAGATCTAATTGTCTATTTGTTATTTTAATCCTGTTAAAAAATTCTCAATTGTTTTTATAATAGTAGTTTTACATTGGCTATAGTTATTTATGTCTAATATTGATGACAGATATTTGAATATTTTTAAGTTTTTTTTTTTGGTGTAGATTTTTCTGTAGATTTACTAGATTTAAGAAACAGAGACAAAACAGTTATTATCAATATAAAGCATAGTGGGATAAAATCTCAGATAAAACCAATGTGTGATTGTAATACTAAATAGCTGATGTATAACTATATAAGTTGTACATAATAATACCTACTTGATAAATTTTTTTCTATTAGTCTTTATAAAAAATTTAGCCTCAACAATTAAAGTATCTTACAGCTAAACAAAATAAAATAAACAATATGTCTACAATATTAACGAGTTATATAAAATATGTATTAACAATTAATACATTGTTTAGATTAAATTTTGATTGGTAGATAGCACCTAGTATTTGGTCTTAATACAACAAGCGTTATACAACTTGAGATTTAAATAAAACTCTTAATGGGTAGGTACCCTGGTAGGTATTTAAATATCTAAGCAACTAGTTGTAAAGAAATTTAGTACACTAATGCCGGGTTGCATGAAAAAATTATTAAATTAACGGTCCAATAAAATTAAATGGACCAATCATGGGTTGCTAAACCATGTTTAACGGATCATTAGCTCACTATTGATTCGTTAAATGTTTAGTGATTGTTCATGCAACCCGTCAGTAACAAGTTTTCATATTCAATTATATATTTGAGAATTCATGATTATAAATCTTATTAAATATTTACCTAATGACAAACTAATTCAATTTAAACCTACCTATATTTTGGATCTATGTTAATATGATATATAAATAGAAAATAAAACACCACTTACTAAGCTCGATATTTATAATGATATTCAATTCAACATAAAATGGGACGTAGGTAGTCCCTTAATTAGATGACTATTAGACTATTTCACAAAATAATAATTAAGGTTTTAAAAATAGTAACAACTTAACCTTTACTGAGGCATGCGTTGCAAAACCAGCACTGATGTCATATTGTCGATTTATAAAAGTGCAAATTCTAATAACGAAATTAAATAAGTTAACTTTATACAGTTAGTGGGTAGTTTAAGAAACTATAAAATGAATACTAGAGGGAAGACTTATAAACTACCATTAGATAGGTATCAATAGCCCATAAGAAAAGGTATGACAATAATAGGTGGGTACATATTATAATATATGAAGGCAGTATTGGGGAGTAGTAGTAGGTCAAATACGATTCGGACTTCCAGCTCGAGACATAAATTACGATCGTGCGGATGTCAGACCCCCGTAGCCCCTTCAAAATGAAAAATTAGAGAATTTCGCAATAAATAAAATCATTCAGCTGGGTGTGGCAAGCGAAAAAGCGACACGGCATCAGCGGCGCCGGGATCGATTACGCGAAAACATAAAACGTCTAATTACCTAGTTCGCTCGGCACCAATTACGAGTATGATTTTTGTTTATTTCTCCTTCATACACAAATTGTCATTTCTCGATAAACGTCCGGCCACTTATTGGGTATCGACGCACTGCACGGTTAATTGCGTTATTATAACTGTAGATACGAGCACAAATGCACAATACAAGAGCAGAGAAAAAAAAAACAAACGGATCCCGTTCAATAAACTTGAAACTTCGTCACCGACGGAATTGGATCGATGGGCGAGCGGGGTACGGGGAGGGCGGGAGCCGCCGCCGCCCGCCGGACAGACCTCCCTCCACAGTTGTTCTATGGTACAAGCCGAGAATACCGGGACCAGTGTTACCGCGATAGAGACAGGAGTGGCTAAAAAAATAAAAACAAATCTTTGCCCGTTCAAACTTGATAATATTATTATTATATTTTTATTTTTTATTGTGTTAAATTATTATTATTATATTGTCTGTAGGTATGTACATATGTTTTATATTTCAATAATCAGTTTGTTATTTGAAAAAGTTATTCTCCAGTTTCGGGAACAATTGTGGAAACGTTTTTTACGTATTAGTCCTGCACTCCTACCGATTTAAATACTCATACATATTATTATCCTTATAGACTTGATTAATATCCTACAAAATGGCGCGTAATCTATTTGGTATCGCTTTTACGGCACCGATTGTATCACTTCGATGTTATCAAAACATAAAAATCAACAATATTAACTTTTTTTTACTAATATTATAGACTATTAGACTATAGTAATTTGTAATAATATTATCTTGTACAGACAATAATATTAAATATTATTAATTATTAATTTTAATATTTTTAGACATTTATATGAAATCTAAAGTGACGATTTTTAAAAATATTTCAAATTTAACAAGTGAATAAAATGAGCAATCAAAGTTCAGCGGCTAAAGTAAACTGTTGCTATTGTACACTTATCATAATATATTTAAATTCAATACTCAATAATTCGTATTATGCATAGGTTGGTGAGATTTTCAGTGCTGCAGGTACCGCATTCAGTAGATTAGGCGAACTAACATTGACATTGCAACCCACAAATGATACTCCTACACCCAACAGGTATAACATCAAATTTTATTATTATTATTTTTTTGCATTTTTGTGATGGTTATTTTTGCATTTCATTATCATTATTCATTAGCAAATGGACTGATGACGACATAGAAATGTTACAAAGTGCTGTAAAGAAATTCACAGATGACCTAGCTATTATCTGCGACCAAATCAAACAGCGAACAGTGTAATTATTTTATATTATTAATAAATAATAACTTAAGGTCTTTCAAATGTTTTTGTATTAAATTCAGAGGCTTTTAATGCCAAGTGATATTTTATTATTTATTAAAAAACTCAATGCACTTTTAAATTAACTTTGAATTGTAAATAAATAGTTTTGATTTTATATTAAAATATATGTAATATATTATATTAAATGATCTTTATTCTCCTGTCTTCCATTTCATTGATTAAACTTTCCAGATCACAAATACATACAACGCTCAAA
Organism: Myzus persicae; assembly: GCF_001856785.1. NCBI lineage: Eukaryota > Metazoa > Arthropoda > Insecta > Hemiptera > Aphididae > Myzus > Myzus persicae. Next base: position 269,383 of record NW_019101277.1, read on the forward strand.
AGAAAATCTTATGAGAATCGAGCAATCAATCCGGCTGCATTGACAAGAACACCAATGTCCTTAACATCACCAATTACAACAAATATACTTAGTACAAAATGTAACTCTGCTGATGTGACATTAAACATGTTAAATGCACCTCAAGAACATAATTCTGGTTCAGACGATATTTCTAGTGAAAATAACCGGCATAGCTTCAATTGTGGTGTTGATATTGAATAGTTAAGATCAAATTCTAAACAGATATACCAGACATACCAATAATTACTTAAATTAAAAAGTTGTGTTATCAAATTACTTGATGGTTACTCATTTAATGGTCTCTTTTTTCTCCATATTAGAAGTATATTTATATTAGGTACTTCCTTATTTTCTTTCTTTTATTTGTATTTTTTTTATGTGTATTTGTCATTTTTATTTTTATTTATTTCATTGTATTATTATTTATCATGACAAAAGAACAAAATTAATTACTTGATATATAATTGTTGCATTCCTAAATTTGCAAGGATATATATTGATTTTTATTTCATTGTTCTACAAATCAATACATATTAGAATTGAGGATATTGGTACTCAATTAAGCTTAATTTAAGTCAAATTATAAAAATAAAATGTATATTTAATTTTTTTTTAATTAATGAAAGTGTATTTATAAATTTTTCTTAAATCTAAATTATTTTAAATGTACGTAGTTATAAATTATAATAGGTAGTAAAATTATTGTTTCTAATATTAATAGGTCTTTGTATGTATACTATACAATAAGTGATAAATAAAATTTAAAACAGTATTTATTTAACTTGGTTCTAATGTATTTAAATTCCCAACCCGTGACCAGCAATTGTTATGACTTATAAATATTATTATTATATGTATATTTTTTAATTTTATTATTATTAAAATAAAACTTTCCTAACCAATGAGCTATTGCTATCAACATCTATGGACACCTATTTATGGTTTTACATTTTGACTATTTGAACATGATCATAATCATATCGGGAATAAGAAAAATAATAAATAATTCTATGGTTAAAATCTCAATAAAGGAAAAAAAGAATAATAATAAATATTATAATTTATCAAAAATATACATTAATGTTGGTTCGACAATTAATAATGTAATTATAATATTATTAAGTACCTACCTAGTAATAATAGAAAAATGCAAAATAGTAGGTAATACACGTTATATCTGTTGTATGTGTGGCATATAGAAATATAGTTAACTGACAATGTTGTAGGGACAGCTACCATATCTTAGTCTACGCTGATATGTATGTGCTTGAAGATTGTATAAGCTATAAAGTATAAAGTAAACCTGATGAGTTGAGCAGTAACCATAAACGTTTTTTGATAGGGTCGTTAGGTGATCTTTTAAATCTTGAATTTCGAAATCATTATGTAAGTTTAGGTTTCTTATGAACCAAGAGGGGGGAGGTCTGCATTTATATTTTATTCTTAGAAGTTAGTGACTAACTTTGCTTTGAAAGATTTGTATTTTAATTAATGTGAGAGGTCAATCATTGAAGTTTTTTTCTGTAGATCGAATAAGTATATGTATATGGGTGTATGAGTAGTGGATGTAGGATTTATTTGTATACAAGAAAAAAAATTTTTTTTCTGTACATTTTTTATTTAGAATATGGTATAACATAAAAGACCGGGTATGCCTATCGAAGTTTGGTTTAAATATACAGCTATCACGTGACTTTTGTCAAAATTTACGCTAAGATATTTAACTAATTTTTGCCAAGATATATTTTCGTTTACAGATTTTCATTACGAAGGGTATGTAGCGTCGTACCATCTAAGAACATAATCCTAAGCTTTCGAAGCATTGATTTAGTTCTTCTATTTTTTAATTTTTACACTATTAAGATAAGCTGTTGACTTGATATTGCAGGTTTGTAGTTATCGGCATCGCTTCAATGTTTCGTGATTCACTGTAGGTGATAGATATCAACTATAGATTCTGTGGGCCGAAGATCAGCTTTTCAGGTTGATTGGGGCCCCCCTCCCCCACTTTTGTGTAACAAATATTGAGTTGGTGAATCAACGCTAGGGGGGCGGGTGGCAGTATTGTGCTAAACAGTTCCCACCCGTTTCCAGTTTTTCTATCGAAGAAAAAGATAGGATCTTCTATCTTTTTAATGGTAGTGCTACAGCATGGTCCTCTTTTCCAACAGTCCAGTCCAAGCTGGACCGGACTGCGGTCTGATTTGATTCAGCCTTAAGAAATAAAACAAAGTAACGATTTGGTCCAATTCAGTTTAATAAATTTAAAAATAAATTCAGTCAAGTCCTATCAGAAATACTTAGTGACTAGTGTAGGCGTATAACAGTTCGGTTTAGTCTCAAATGAAATAATTTAATTTGATTTTGACCGGGTCAGGTCCATAAACAGATAGTTGTGTCGTCTCCGAAGAGGTTGATAACAATTGTTAGATGTAACTGAGGAATGTCAAGAACACAGATGTTAAATAATATGAAACCCGATTTGGAGCTTTGAGGTAGGTAGTAGGTACACATCATGTCATCATCAAATAATCTACGCTTCAAGTCAGATGTATTGTTGAAACTTATCACTAATTCACTAATATGAATTAATAATATTAACTAAATAAATCATAAATATTTGCAAAATTGTATTGTTTTTTGAAAATCAGAGACTAAATTTATTGTTTATATTAATTGTAATCTAAGTAAATATTTATATTTAAGATGATAGTAACGATTTGCTTGCTAAACGAGCAACACGTATGTTTTTCGCTTTCGGGTGCCGTACTTGTGTGACGTGTTATTTTCAGTAATTTTAATATTATCAAAAATGTTTACCACGCAGACAGGACATTGGTAATTGTTCACATAATATAATTTATAAGAAGCTACAAGGAAATTTTGTTGTCTCTGTCTCACAAGTGCGTAACATACCGAATTGTACGCTTAGTAGATCACTTGTAACTCCGTAAGTACTAAGTTTAAAAGTTAGAGTAAACTGACCTCTTATATAATTTAAAGGAAAGATGATTATCTAGTACATCTAATAAGCGTTTTATTATATTTTTATTTTAAAGCGAGTTAAAAGTATTTTAAGATGTACAAGCAATTTACAATTTTTAAATACTCATAATTCGCTTTAAAACTAAAATATAATAAAACGCTTATGAGATACCATATGGATAATGATCTTACCTTTAAATTATATAAGAGGTCAATTCACTCTAATATTTTAACTTACGGAGCTAAATGCGATCTGCTGAGAGTACAATTTTCTGTTTACTCTTATAAGACGGAGACAACGAATGTCCATGTAGCGTCCTGTTAAGCAAACAACACGTGCCCAGTGCTCGAAATGGACCGGAACGCACCGGAACGGCATTCCGGTTCGTAATATAAGATTTGCGTACGTTCCGGTTGGTTAAAATTAAAATTTAAGAGTTCAGTTTTGTAAAAATTCGCGACTATTCCGATATCTACAAGTGAGTGTGAGCGAAATTTTAGCTCAATTAATGAAATTATAACTCCCCTCAGATGTTCATTGACTGTTAGTAAAGTCTCTGCAGTTTTATTTATTAATTGTGTTGGCCCTCCACTCACTGAATTTCGTCCTGAAAAATATGTACGGTCATGGTTTGCCAAAGGTGGACATTCTGCCGATGACAATGCGAGTCGCAAACGTGACAAAAAAATTGACGACAAATATTCAGCATTGTGGAGATTATTATAAACTATGTATACAATTTGAATTGTAAATTTTTTAAGCTTAAAATTACTTGTATTATTTATTATTATTATCTATTTAACTAATTATATTTTATTGTAAAGTAAACACGAATTAGAATAATTAAAATTAAAAATTAATATCATAATCCGGATATTAATTTTATAAACGTTCCGGTTCGTAAAATTTTCCATTTCGAGCACTGCACGTGCCGGTGGTTCCCGTACACCGCCATGGTCGTAGTTTCATTGTCGTATGCAGAAACTGCAGAAACGATTACCGTGTTTATCAGTTAATCCAAATTAATGAACAAATCCGTCACGACTCTCGAAGTGGCAAAATTACAGGCAGGTAAAAAATTATTACAATCTAAAAATTACGAACTGTTATTGGAGGCTAAAAGTTTTTATTTAAAAACTACTATATTTAATGCTGCAGTATCAAATGGCAAGGTAGCCACAATAGCTACAACAAAAATAACAAAAACGCAATTAGAGTACCTACTCAAAAAGTATATAAAACTATAAACCTCCACCAATAAGTATCAAAGATGCGATACGCTGATAAATTAAAACAATTAGTAACGTGTGAAGAATCAGCAGGATATGAACAAAAAATCTAAGTTTTGTCAAATAACGAGACAAAATGTTTAAGCATAAACGAAAATCAATTCAGAAGCATGGTACAAAATGTACTAGAAGAAAATAATATTGAATAGGTAGTATCGGTATGAATTAAAAATTAAAAACCATTTCAAGTTGTGTTACGAGCCACGAGGTATAAATCATGACTCAGATCAAGGAATGATAGAAAACAAATTGTACAACAAAGGTCATGAAGTAACAAAAATAACCAATGTATGCAGATTAAGAAAATTCTGACCCTAAGTCCCTAAAAACAAGATAGCTATTGAACGCATAATATAAAGTGCTATCATTACTTTTGGTAAATCTACAACAGTACAACCGCTAGAGATTAATAACATATTATTATAAAACATAAAATAGTTATGTTATCATGTAAATATGTAATAAAAAACCATAGACAAATAAAACAGCTAGATAGCCGACTACAGGATAGCAGCCATATGCCGACAGGGCAAAATTGTATGATTGATAATATACACATATTCGTAATATATATATACCATATATATATGTTAGGTATATTATCTAATATCTATTGAGTTGTTTTGTAAACATTGCCCTGTTGACATTAATATGGCCGCACGACTTTTTATGTAATATGCAGTCCACTATCTAGTTGTTTTATATGTCTACGTAAAAAACAGAACGACCACTTAAAAATATTTGTGATTGTGCGATAATGGACGCAGTAACCAAGATAAAGCCGAATTATTGTTTATGTACGTTACATTATAAAACACATATTCCAGCTGAATGATAGGTACCTAAATAGGTACCTATATCGCTTCTGAATTCGATGTGGAATTGCAGTGCAACCATTGAACGAAATACACGAATAATTAAACACTTCACTCCGATTAGCCCGATTGAAATTGCAAAAGAAATCGATACGAAAATCAATCTAACAAAGTCACATGGTTATAACCAAATAAACCCAAAAAATGATGAACGAACTAACTTCATACAGACCAATATCGTTTTTTTCCGAGCTTATAAAAATTATTCGAAAAACTACTATTAAAGCTATTAAAACCTTTGATAGAAGTAAAACAGCTCATTAATGTAATAGAATAATTAATAAAAATCTAACATTTTTCATGGCTATAAATAACTCAAAAGGCTGCAAAATGTTTTGAAAATATTAACGTACGTTGTACGTATAGAAAATATTAAGTATCTATGCCCTACAGTAGTTCCTTTTCTAAATTCTAACAAAATATCAACTCCTTGTTAATGAAATTTAGGATTGAATATTAAATATCGAAAAAATTTAAACTTCAAAATTCAAATGCTATTATATAAAATGATTGAGATTTTCCAGTAAACTATTTTTTTTTTGTTATAGAAAAATTAGTTATTATAACTATATATATCAAATGGCATAAATAATGAAAATGTTAATATGAATACCGGGGGTGCTAAGCACACACAAGCATATCCTTTCTCTAAATACCGACTATGATCCAGGTCTATTTTTCATTTATCTGAATTATCTCGTTATTAAAATGATAAATTTATTAATGTCATACGGCGATGAAGTTAGATTAATAGTGGTAAGCAAATTATGTTCGAACCTACTCCCGATATTTCATAACTATGTATATATATATTATTCAACTGTTACCATTATATGTTTTAAAAATTGTAAAACGGCTAAGTTAAGAATGATAATTGCTAAATAATTGATTTGCAGACGGCAGTCAACATTAATGTATAAACTTGTTAAAGTAAGTCTACTGAACGTCCGTACCTATATATAATATATAGACATATAGTACACACAGTTATATTATTGTGCTATATTAACAAACGTACATTGTTATATTCAGTCGACCATAAAATAAACAAATGGATGCCTATAAACTTAATGTAGTAATGATGTAGGTAATATAATAGTAAATAAAATCAAAACTATTCTGTGACCGTTGACAGGTGGTAGTTATAATAACAGCTTAAATTGTCATTGACTTAAACACAATATCTATGTTTGTAAAATATTATGTATGTATAATGTGCATAATAGTTGAAATAATTTTTAAAAAAATTTCACCACAAACTACTACCTATACATATTAGGTAAGTCATGTGTAATATGATACATATTATTTACAGTCACCTATAGAAAGCTTATCACTTTTCGAGATATAATTATTTGGGAACAAGATAAATTGACTGTTTTACCAAATATATATTTAGTTGTATAATCATATTCGTATATATTTTAAGTATAAATACTGGTAAATTATCATTTACACATTTAAAGTATAAAAACTCTTTATTATCATTATAACTGCATTTAAAAATTACTAATTATTCTTAATAAAATAGTTAATAAACAATATTCACAGCTAGTTTTTCTACTTTTAAAAAATTGCAGAAGATCCAGTCCCGTTTACACCCCCTCCCCTCTCCCCTTGGGTTACGGCCTTGCTATTTATAAGTTATAATGCTAGGTTAGGGTAGGTGAGATAAATGCATAAAATGGTTAAAAATTAAATTATTTTATTTATCTATTAATTCTATTTGAATATAGCTTTATTGATGATGTATACATTTTACGATTATACAAAAAAATATTATGCGATTAGCAACTATATAATGATCGTACCTATAAAGTTAATATTTATATTTTGAAATTTGCGATTCTTTTCGCGCTTTCCCATAGGAAACGTTCTTCGGCCGTCGGTTGGTACCGAAACATTTTGCCTTTGTTCGTCACTACTACGTGTGGGGGTACCATCATCAGGTACCTGTTCACTTCTTTGGCATATTCAGCTGGTGGAGCAGCGACGCAAACACAGAGCAGCTCGTGGAAGTATCCGAATGTGGACCACAGGGCAACCACCGAGATGGCGATAGCTAACGTCCAGAACCGGACAAAACCATTGAACCGCTCGCGGACAGCTAACGTTTCCTGTTCAGTGACAGCTTTACGATACTGGCGCCACAGGCATTGAGCGCTTCGCCAACCCATGTGCAAATATCCGACGGCTGCAGCCGCTTGCAGGACCCGGGATCTACCTGCATCTATCAAGCGACCGTCCTCGATCGTTTTTGTCGTCCGTGCCTCATAATTGTAATTGTTAATCGTCACCACTTCAATCGCTTCTTCGCCACTCGTACCCATTGAAGTCGCCGATCTATCCCGTATCTCGAAAACGCCACGATTTCCAACCTCTATCGCCGTGTAGTCCGCCGCCGCCGCCGAAGCCTCGTCTAAGGATTTGATTCCAACCGGTACTGCACTCATATTATTATTATTATTATTATTATTATTATTATTATAAGAACAGCCTTGGTAATCATAGTAATATTATTAATTACGTATACTAGGTAACTATAAAAAGTAATATAAGACTAATTAGATTAAACTAGCTGTCCTTCATGCCAATGATTTGTTTTTTTTTATAAACATTATAAATATATTTGTAAAAAATTGGGCCTGCAGTGGCTACGCTCTGCGTCTCTGCAGCTGTACATAGGTGTCGTGTGGGCCACTCTATAATTTTAATTCAATGATATAAAATTATTTTATATGGAAAACGATTCTGAAAGAAGACGGTCTACCAGCTTAATTATATTGTATGATATTATTGTATATTTATTATATATATCATTATATTATTGATACTAAAGATGAGTGGACTAGCTGTATAGTAGGGATGTAGAAGCGGTGGAACTTGGAGCTCAATAAAAGAAGCAGTGAAAGACAAAAGCAAATGGAGGATATGTTTGTAGGGCTGTTATTGAGGGTCGTTAACCTTACCTCCCCACCCCTTCAAAAAAAAAAAAAAATGAAAAATGATTACTGTAGTTTATTGTATATTATCAGCAATACAGAGGATTGAAAATGGTTGAATACATTTTTGCTGAAAATATTGCATTTTGTTATTATTGCAGTGTGTATAAAATACAGAGACGGATCCAGGGGGAGGGCCTAGGGGCGCAGACCCTCTCAGACATATTATTTCCCAATTTTTTTTTTATAATTCTACAGGTCCGGATATTATTATATTTGAAATTATATGTATGTCTGATAATATAATATATTATTATAACTTATAAGTATCATTCTGGGGGCACAAACTAAGATAGTACTATCTTAGTTCATAGTGGGCAGTGATTCCAATATTGTTATTTTACATTAACAAAAATTGTGCCCCCCTCCCCCCAGAACTTTGCTCTGGAATCTGGATACGATAAAATATAATGATATATTTTATAAGTATATAGGTAGGTGCCCATGGGCCAAGGAATAATATTTTTACAAATAAATAACTAAAACTATTATTCTTTGTTTAGATTTTGTTCTAATGTTTGTCAAATGTTAACTAAATACATCTATACTAAAATATTTGGACTTTTTTTATGCTATTTATAAACTCAAGAGATTTTTTTTGATAAAAACTTTTTCATTCTGTAAAAGAAATCTTGAAATTTATAATGCAAGATTCTTCATAAGGGTCTTTAAAAAATATTCAAAATTAAGGATATAATGGTACAATTGATCTTTTTTATGTGTTTAAAATTGAAATTTTGACAAAATTCATTCAAATCTGGAACATTTTTATTTTTTTTTATTTTTTACTAGATATTTACAATCTATTCATAGAATAATAAGCAAATTAGATAAGAGTAAAAAAAACACATGAGTAATATGACATACGGAAGCAGCAACCCATTGATGACACTACCTATTTTGTTTAGTTTATTAGGAGAAATTTGATCTAGGAATCAAGCATTTAGCAGGTCACGACACCAATTACGTTTGAGATGTCTGAAGGGGTTACCCGGGATCGAAGGGACTGCTAGATTTTTTATAAGAGGGTTAGGATGATTCCGTAACCTACTGTGAAACCGCTTATAGTAGAGTTTTGCTTCATCTTTGACGGAGTTCATCCTGAGATCTTGCCGAATGGAAAAGTTGGAGACATAAGGAGGAGCATTAAGTAGTTTCCTTAGCGCTAAGTTTTGGAAGGTTTGTATTTTGTTGATGTTTGAAATTTTTGCATTACCCCAGAGTTGTATGCCATATGTCCAGATGGGCTTAATTAGAGATTTGTAAATTAGGAGTTTAGTTTTAATGTGTGTATATTTGTTGTTATTGCAAAAAGTTTTTAACAGGCGCAGCCGTAGGTTTAAATTTTGTCTTTTAGATCTAAGGTGGGGAGCCCAGGTAAGTCTGCGATCAAGTGTGAGTCCTAGATATTTGACTGTAGAAGAAGTAGGAATTTGAGTGCCATAAATAGATACTTCAGGGCAAGGAGAGAGACGAAGTGTGAATGTTGTGTGGATAGACTAGACTGGTTAATTTTGAACCGCCACTTGGTATACCAGACTTCCATAAGGGTAAGGTGATTCTGAAGATTGTGTGAGGCCATTTCCGGATTAGAATTTATAGATATTATTGCCTTATCGTCTGCATAATCAGCAACTAAAATGTTTAGTGTAGTGGAACATTTTAAAATTAATTTTTGGTTAGAAATTTGTAAAAAATGTTCTTTCCATAACCTATAAAAATTTTAAAGGAAGATCCCCACACATTGTCTACTTAAAACAAAAAAAAAGTTTATCGGAAAGTAATTTTAATTTCTAATGAATTTTTGAATATAAACATTTTAGGATATTGGGTTTTCACAGGTAAATTTAAAATTAACGAATTTCCATCTGTCAATATTCGATATTTGTATGTAATTCAAGAGCAATTAATAACTGTAGACTCTTGAAATGTTCATAAAATATTAATTATGTTAACACTATTCATACATAGTAAGGCATTCAAACTATCTTAATCTTTTTGAGCTATTCATAGCCAAGGGAACATTTTAAAATTTTGTAAATTATTTTTTAGTTAAAAATTCATAAAAAATGTTCTTTTGATAGCTAATATTAGAAATTTTAATCGAAGATTCCCAACAAATTTCTAACTCTATCAAAAAAAAATTCTCCGAAGTTTATGTTATTTATAGCTGTGAGATATTTACGATTTTAATTTAATTTTCACTATTATTTTAATTATTATCCAAGTGTATATGCTAGGGTGACACAACGTCTCCGCTTAGAATCGTTTTCGGATGAATTATTAATTATCATTGAATTAATATAATATAACACATAAAATGAGAGTATATATGACACGCTCGTCAAACGCTTTACTCCAGCAGAGCGGTACCAACTTATCCTCCTTATTTTGCCCTGACGTATTTCATAAGTATAGGAAATTTTCTACTTCTGACCACCTATACTTCTAATCCTATCAAAAACAATGCTGAAGTAGAAAATCTGATCATTTTTACTGCTATCACTGCTCAAAAAGGTGATGACAAACAGAAAAAAAATAAAACGCTCATAATTTATTATAAAATCTTAAATCAATACATTCTTTCGCTCCGCTCAGAATCTAAAAATGTATAATACATCATATTTCTATTAATTATAATAGTAATTTAGTATGTAACCAATGGCAACAATTTAATTGGCTGAAAAAAAATAGTGTGAGCTACTTTTTAGGGTTTAGTTACCGATAGGGGTTGAAAAAATAAGCTATAGAGACTCTCTCATTCTTAAGATATTTACAATAATAACTTTAATTGAAAACGATTCAGTAGTTTTTAAGTCTTAATTTATTACAGACAGACCACCATTAATTTATATAGATTTGTATATATATATATATATGAATTACAGAGATAAAATACATATCCCTGCATATTCCCCTGTTAGGAAGTCAAATCTTAGAAATTGAGATACTCTATACAGTCTACACATACTAATATATTTCGTTTTTATACAAACACATATCATAATAATATGAATGTAATATGATGAATTACAATTATATAAAATATCAGTTATTAATGTCACTTTACTGTACATCATGAATACATAATTTAAAATTAATAACCACTTGTAATTATAGAATATTTTTCTGTAATTCAAGAGTAATAATAATAATTATTATATAGTAACTTTTCTTATGATTTTAGTAAATATAAAAATTTAATGAAATGTTAAAATAATATTATAGTATTAATTAGTACAATAGTGCGTACTAACTTAAATTAATCAATATCATATCTCTAAAAGTACTAATATCGTGTACACTTACGCTATAGGTTGCTTTTATAGCCTATTGCCTATAGGTCTACTTCAGCAATATATCCGATTATTACGTACAGGTGGTAGATCTTATAAACATTATATTTTTATGTTAATTATATCGAATATAGTAATAAATAATAATTCATAATTAATTCGAAATTTCAAACATTTGCTAACCATCGTGATCGACCCTGAACGGCTGCTGCAAGGAATTGTCTGCCGATTTCGGACGGTTTTCGCGGCGTCGCTGGCGCAGTGAATTTAACTTATCGAAAAATGCAGTCATTTTTTCAGCTGAAATGACGTCGTCAGTTTGCACTGGTGATAGGTCGTCTATCTCGTCGTCTTCATCGTCTTCGTCGTCCATCCAATTAAACGTATTTTTATCTTCTTCGCTGCGGTAAACGTCAACGGCCTTCGGCACCCAGCAAGAGGTCGGCGGCACGAAATACACGTGTACAGCAATAATTATTACTATTATACGAGTAACGTTGGCTGTACCGTAGTTATATCCATTGATGACGGCCATTGTCACAAGTCAATAATACAATATCAAATATATATAGGTATATAAATAAATAATATAATGTTTACCGGGTTTTATATTATGATATAGATACAAATGCACCAATAAAAGTAAAATATATCATAATGAGAACAAGCACGAAAATCTTGATGAAAATATATGATTATAATAGTGGATTTTCATAAAATTATGATAAACTAAATGCACAACTATAATATGATACTAGGTTGTACTACTGCAAGTACCACTTAATATTTAGTATTACGTGTTTACGCGTAGCTATGTGATTTCCAATATTTTTCAATAAAATATAACGTGTAAAAACATAAAATAACAACTATATAGGCACAACTAAACTGGCCACCTTGTATAAAATAAAATAATGAAATATCCAACTGTACAATAAATAACAAATTATTAATGACTATGGTATATTATGTTATGTTTTTCTCGTGTCTGTAGCCAGTACATATATACATTTATAATTAAACATTGAACAATAAAACTAGAATTAATTATATAAATTATAAATAAACACATTAGTACATAATATTTCATTTTTATTTATTCTTCAAGAAGATAATATGGAAACGAATATTGTTATACATTTTATATTTCCCAGTACTGAACCGTGTCTACCGCCTTCTGGTTGCTTGTCATATCATCAGATCATCTTGCGTACATGGGCTTCAAATTGCAGGGCATACAAGTATAGGTGCGACATTGACACATTGTTTAACGTTTGCTCTTGTCCACATTTATAACAAGTTATGTTTTGGACTACATATCCCCATTTTCTCATATTTTGTTTTGTTCATCCAACTCCAACTACTCATAATTCCTATAATCCATTTAATACTATTATGTTTAATATTAGAGTGAATTTACATTTATCAATTTTAGAAATAAGAACATTTTCTATGATGAATTTCATAGGCATATGAACATTTTAAAATTCTCATCACTCGCTTTAAAATAAAAATGTAAAAAAAAACCTATAATATTCTTAACATTTCAATTTGATAATATATGTCAATTTACTCTAATATTAAACATAACAGAGTTATAAATGGATTATTCAGAACGTAAGGTTAGGTATTCGTATATGTACCATAAGTAAAAATTGCTTTGTTATGGGTTTGGTATGCACACCATATTATACATTTGCTATGTAAGACAAACGCAGGTGTAGCAACTACTCTTGGTATTTTATAAATCAGCGATATGGCCATATGGGTTATATAGATAGGTCGTAGGTAGAACCCATGGATATATAAATCTGAAATGGAGTGGCCAATTTTTTTTTCAGAAAAAATACAATTATAATTGTAGTGCTCTTTATTTTAGTCTTTTTTTCTTCTTCGAAACGATCAATTACGTATTCTGGATTTATTTCAATTTGTCTGTGTAGGTACACTCCAAATAGTTAGTAAAACGTACTTGGTCTGATGGGTTTTCTTAAATAGTATTTTATCTTTTCATGATATAAAATGTGCGTTCTGGTATTGAAGTCATAGCTGGATATGTAACTAATAATTTCAAAATAAAAGATGAATTTACAAAAAATGCAGAGTTGCATTTAGTATGCTTCATTAACAGTATTCATGTAAAAACGGTAATGCGGGTATTGACGTATACCTTCAATGAGTTATCGTCATTCATCGATAAAATATCGTTTATGACATAATTATTGTCTCCAGAAAAATAAACGCCACCACAATTCGTATTCGCGGATGTTTATGTATCTATATATAATAATTCAAACATAATATAAAGTTATCATAGTATTCGGAAAACATCGTAAATTATTATAATTAATAATTAATTTAGTTTCATAAATTAAATTCATTAACTATAAAAATAAGTCTCGAAAGAGGAAGCCCGAATTTTGGGGACCTCAATACGGCCTTGTTGGTATGTATACAATATACCATAAGCCATCAGCCTGTCAATTGAAAAATCTATTTTTGTTAATTGTATTAAAATGATAACAATAGCGTGTGTCGAGTACACTGCAGTAAAGGGTATCATATGGCATATCTTTTGTCTTTATGCCAATATGATATCAACTCAGACGGTATCTACGTCGACTGGATTAATGTATAGTCACCAATTTGTAGGTAAACGAATAAGACGATAATCTGATATCTAAAATCTAGATGTATACAAAATAATTAATTAAATATATTTTGATGAAAACGTATTTGATGGCTCTAAAAAATGTCCTATTTATAACAATGCGTGCCGAACTTAGTTAAAATTGAAAATTATGGGCAATTACTTACAGATAATCTGTACCTAATTAGTTGAATTACACGCGAGACAATCAAAGCTGGCGAATATGGTCATATGCTAAAAATTAAGACATTTTGAGTACTTAATAATGTGAAAAATTAAAAAAGCGAAGCGGTAAAAGAGGAATATTTAATTATTAAGCAACATCATCCGAATTTTTGACAAAGTTGGTTGTTGTTTTATACTATCTAAAGAATATAACATGAGTAAAAAAAATGTATTTCTTACTTTACACTGTGAGCTGTGGCTACTAGCTAGTGCAGGAGGCTACCCCCCCCCCCCCCAGGAATGATAAATAATATAATTTAGTTATTAGCACAGAATAAAAGAAATTTCATTAATTTTATTCTTTGTTATATGTACAGAAATACAGAATGTATATATACATATATATATATATTAATGATTATGGAATAAGAGGGAAGTAGAAGAGAAAATGATAATTCAAAATTATGTAGGTAACCAAACAATTTTTTATAAAAGATTTTTATGCATTCTATCAAAATTATGCGGTCATTTATGATGCTAGTTGGTTATTTCTGAAAGACTTTCTGAGATGAGGTATTGACTCTGTGAATTTAGAAGTTGAATGTATGTTTGATATAGATGTAGCTTGTGAATGTTAGCAACTTCGTTAACCTCAATATTATGTTTAGTGTTTGCACAGTTAAATTAACTTTATTTGTATAAAATATAAATATTATATTATCTCTTTTAGTCATTTAATTTCATAGTTATTGCAGGGCAATTAGTTTAAGTGAGAGACTATAATATATACGTACATAATATAAATATTGAACAACGATAATACAAAAATAAAGATTACAATAGGTCCACGTCTAACAAACACTAAATTGCATACTATTGTGTTGTACATTTATATGTAGGTGATTTATATATTATACTTTTTGAAATTAAATATAAAATTAAAAACTACAAAGTGATAACATTGTCAATTGTTTTTACCTAATGCATCAACATAATAAAACCTTGATAATATAATATACTTGTATACAGATTATATTAAAATATATCATATAGTATCATACTACCATAATGTAAACATTTGAATGGAATTTCGAAGTACATTGAAACTGAATGTAATCTTGTATAATAATATGTAGTTTATCATTTGTTTCTGTATAGGTACGTTCATGAAGGTATTTAGGTTTTAGACTAACCGGATATAATATCGTACAACACCGTACAACAACCGTGATGAATCATAAATAAAAAATTGTGACGTATTTTTTAATCTATAAATGAAAACAATATTTAAGACGATATTATAACCTTGTTATGTCAAGTCCTTTCACAGACAAATAATGAACAAAAAAAATTCGGCATTTAAGTAAAATATATTTGGCAATATTTCCTCTCAGTGGGCTGTGCCTTTCTGCCAACCCCTGGCATATATTATACTATTTAGGTAACAGGTCCCTAGCACCTAGGTATTGTATGTATACTTATGATATTTATGATAATTTAAATATTTGCAAAATGTGTTGCGTCAATTTTTTTAAATAATGAATAAAATGATAATAGAAATTATACAATATTACAAAACAAGTCCGGAAAAGATTTAAAAATATTTATATATACATTATATAGGTACATATATTATATTATATTAAATTATCATTGATTTTGCATTTACCATTAGCGTAACTACTATTATACAATTATTCTGTTAAAATTATAGTTCATAAAATATATTAAAATTTTTCATTATTTTTGCATACAAAATTAGTAAACCAAAATTTGGTATTTTCAGTGCATGTTTCGACGTAGATGATGAAAAAATCCGCTTATATCAAAATCGAATCCAATTATTTAATCCTGGATAGAAAGTCGCTTGCTCAAAGTCAACGGGTAGTACTTTTGAATCCGGAAAAAAATTACATTCATCCCTTTTCTTGCACAAAATACTTGACATTTTTTTGTGAAGAAGTATCCAGAGTACTCTTCATTTTTTTAGTAAACAATAAACAACGGTCACAAATACGTCTTTTTATCTAACTTTTAGGCTTATAATTGTAAAAAATGTTAGGAAGTGGTACATGGCAAATCGCGAATGGTAATTAATTGAGATAAATTGTGTGTAAATTGTGTCTAGTAAATTTAAAGTATAGGCACAGAGCTATTAGAAAAATTAGAAACAATTAATAATAAAATAATATAATGATAAAAATAACACATTTTTCTTCTAATTATTCTTTACGAACTATAATTTTATAATAACACAAGCAGTTATTAATTATGATTATGGTAAATGCATAATTAATAATAATATAAATTATATAAAAATACAATAAATAATATTATTTTTTAAATAATTTTTCCCCGGTCTTTTTTTATTGTTTAACAAGTTATTTATCTAATAAATAATAATTAAAAATTTTAGGACTTTTGGCTTTTAGTACAAGGTCCACAATATTGTATACCTTGTATAAAAGATAAACGCTTTAGGTACATAAAATACCTCCATAGGTATATTTCATATAATATATGTTTACTAATTTTTTTTTTTATTGAACTTAAGCCCGGCGACTAAGGCCAGTTTATTAATTTATAATTGATTCAGTTCTAAAACTTGTTAGGTACATAAAATCAATTGTGTCTAAACGTGTTACGTTTTGGCCTTTGGGATAAATGTCCTGACGGCGAAACGTGTTGCAGCCATATAGGCACCCATACTAAAACGCCAAGAGTAACAATTTTCAAATTGTAAAATTAAAATCGAAATTATGTGGAAATCCGTTTTACTATTCAGTATTATCATTTAAATTACCTACGGCATCGTGAAAAAATAATACATTTGCGGTGCATGTTACCACAAGGGAACGGCAAGAAACGCCCCCACTACAACGACAGAGAATTTGCGATAAACCAACGATAACAAGTGGACGATGTTGGTATGGTATGCGCCGTGTCCTTGGTGACAGGGGAGGGCACCTGCAGCTGGCCGAGTGCCGCCAAATGATGATAATATTAACAGTAATAATAATAATAATGTCAAAACGTTGTCGCTACATCGGAGGCAAAGCGTGTTGCCGATGTTTGGGGCCCGTATTAATATAATACCGCGCGCGGCCAGGTTCACGGGAAACGCCTTGCGAACTATATTCCCTCCCATCACCCGCGCGGCACAAGGGGTAGATGGGTGGTCGGAGGGCTGTTGGGCCCACACCCGTGGGTGTGGGTCACCCGAAGCCTGTGACGGTGGTGAAGGAACGACCGGGGGGCCCGCGTGTACGTTGTGTGTGTACGTACGTTGACCGCCTCTGCGCCCCCGCCCACCGAAGCCAATGCCACCGACGCCGTGAAAAATGCTTTTAGAAAGGAACATTGGTGCCAGCAACACAACGATGCCATCGGCCAGTGGTTTCCAATGTTTTCCCGTGGAATTGCTTAAATTTGACTCTCCGTCAGCCAGATCGTCCGAACGACTTTTAAAACACCGGTTGCAGTGAGCCACTGCTCGGTTAGTCACAATAGTCAGTACTCAGTTCAACTTCCCGGCATACAGTCAGACAAAACACAGGCGCTCCGGCATAAGAATTAATAATATTATGATGCATGATATTATACTTGTTGCAAATTATACCACCTTAAACGTGGCTATACAACAAGACTACATTGAGCAATGGCCAATGTGCATAATTTCGTAAATCTAGGCAACCCGGTCGACATCAAACGTTTAAAATGTACTGGCGTTGCACAAGTTAGTTTTTTACCATGATCGTCAGATTCATAGAATTATAAACTATGGTGAGATAAAATATCGCATAACTTCACAAATTGTATTTATAGGTCTTTAAAAAAATAACGATTTGGATACCAAACTGGGCACCAATGTCTGGGCGGCGGCTTGGCCGGCGGGCACAGTTGTTATGTTCGTCGCTCGTAAAAAGACGTCGTGTGCGTTTGTGCGGTACAGGCTGACCAACTCAGTTTTAGAAACCAGGTGTACTTAGAGGACGCTCGAAATTTTTGATTTTCTCGTGTCTCGGGGGCTATGGGATGTAGTAATCCACTTACGGCCCATTATTTATGGTCTTGACAAGCATCGTTGAATTGCGAACAAAATCGTTCGCGAATTTTTCAGAAAATTTGACAAGTTTTTTTTACACTTTGGCTTGTGCACGGTAATTACCGTAACGTTCTATTATCGTAGCGGCCGCCTTTTGTGTGTGCTGGTCCCGGGCGGTAGGGTAGGGCGAGCGAGGCCTACTGCCAATCGGGGACATTTGGGCTTGGTCCGTAATATCTGGCTCCGCTTTTCGACACCGCCTCATAACGTTCACGCACTATTTTCTTGTTGTTGTTGTGATTAGTTTTTTTTTTTGTTGTTGTTATTATTGCATTTAATTAGTATTGGAAATAATTTTTGTATTGCGTACGCGTCTCATCGTCGCGTGAATTATATTTTGTTTACACCGTGTTCGCGTTGAACTTGTGAACGACGACTTCAACATCTGCATTATATTTTCAGGTGGTCACCTATCGCGATGTTGCTCGTATTTACTATTATTTAGTCGTTTCGTCAGTCGTCACCGTCGCTGACAATTAGTAACGGTAAAGTGATAAATTAATATTGTTGTATATTTTTACGTCGCGCGTTTCGCACTAAAATCAGACGATCGGCGTCGGCTTCTCCAGTCACGATGGAAGCGGACGATCATCAGGACGACGATATCAAGGAGTCGATGAGCGAAACCGAAGACGACAAAGACGTGAAGGTAAGGCCCGTCATCACTTACGACCCAGTGTTAATCGAAGGGGGGGGGGAGGAAAAGTGGTCGGTGGTGGTTAGTAGGATGTCGTAACCGCCGTCGATTATCGGGACCATTTTTTTTTCGGTTTGATTACGACGTTAAAAGGAAAATAACTTTTCCGGGCGAAAACGCGCCAAATTCATGCGTATAGTGGTAGGTAGTCACAGCAGAGTTGGCGAACGACCGCTGTACCGCTCTCGTTCGAGTGTGTGTGTGCGTGTGCGTGCTTACGCGTGACATTAATGGGGGGGAGGAGTCATTCTTCGTCGCCGCGGACGTGCCGCGGGGTCGGGAAAATGGGCGGAGGGGCGATATTTAAGGATGTAACGAAAAGTCGTACACACCGCATGCAACCCCCACCAAGAGCCAAGCTCTATCCTCCCCCACACCCATCTCGGTGGTGAACATTATGTGAAATGGGATGTAGGATCATAATAGATGACCGGAGAAGACTTCAGGTTCCATCGATGGATCTTAAACTTGAGCTATACTATGCTGATAGTTGATATTTTTTTTTGCACTTATTGTCATCGTCACTTTAACCCGAAAGTCTCATGTGAGGGTCTATAAACTTCCTGTGCAACCTTTTCTAAAAATGTCCAAATCAATGCAATTTATCTTACCATTGGCTCCACATAGCTACCTAAGTGAATTGATTGCTAGGCGTCTATATAGACCAGTATTAAATAAATCAAATAATATGCATGGTTCAGATAGTTGCTTCATCAAATGTTTATGTGTATCATTTAATCGTTATTCAATAGCTATTAGGCAAATACGTTTTTGTCATACATTAGATCGGCATAAATATGTAGTCCTCGATATACAATTTAAACCATTATTTGTTGACTTCTGTAGGATTGCAATGAATGTCTTCTATCAATTTTAAACCGAAAAGCCTAATATATATTATACTATCATGTACATGGCTAATGTCCACAACTACTTTCTTTTCGTGTCATGTATGTTATGGGACTCTTTCACTAATATGTATAAATCAATGAGTTCAAATTTCCTATAATATAACATTTAAGATAACAATATTTTCATATTACAGCAACAGCAACAGCAGGTGCAGCAGCAACAGCAACAGCAACAACAACAACAACAACAACAACAACAGCAACAACAACAACATCAACAGCAACAAGACCAACAACCTACTATAGTGCAAATGCACAATGGCCAACCTCAAATTATTACTTTAGCCAACCTACAGAATTTATTGCCTATGCAGCAGGTACAACAATTGACCCAAAATCAACAAAATCAAGGCATCAAAACTATAACATCAAATGGCACTACGATACAACCAATATTTTCAGTTCAGGGATTACCTGGTCAATTTATTCAGGTAGATAACAGAATTTTAGAAATTCTATGTTTTTAGCTTTTCCTAGTTTGTCTTATTGTTTCATAATAGCAAAATAATCAAACAATAACAGTTGATGGACAAGAAGCACTGTTCATTCCTACAAATTCTAACAATGGTCAAGGGGCACCTACTATATTTACACCAACAGGCCAGATAGTTCGACCATTGCAAACGATTCAGCTTCAATCAGGTTTGTAAAATAGATTAATGTTTACATGTGCATCTTATAATTTAAAATCAATATTTAAGGACAAAACATTTCTGTACGTCAATCAAATATGCCACAAGTAGTACAGTTGCCTTCTGTTCAGCAGACCATACCTGTTCAAGTGCCTATATCGTCTAATGGTCAGACTATATACCAAACGTTGCATCTTCCTATACAATCTTTTGCTTCATCTCTTCCAAACATCATACAGGGAAATCAAGGCCAATTGATGCAAATCCCTCAATTGGCTCAAATGACTCAGTCGCCTCAAATGGCACAAATAGTCAATAGTAATGGCCAGATACAGACCATCCAACTAACATCACCAATGGGTAATGGCCAACAAATACAGTTAGTGAATACATCCAGTGCAAATAATCAGTACCAAAATGCAACAACTCCAGCTACTTCACCTAATGTTATGCACGTAAGTCATTATTTCCTTTTAATTAGTATTTAGCGTTTAAATATTTTATTTAATGTCAAACATTTTATTCAGACAAATTCATCACCAAATTCATCTTCGAGTAGTAATGAAAATAGCCCACAACCACAACCTGTGACAATTCAAACCCAGTCTGGACAAACTTTACAACTAATTCCTCAACAACTAACTCTTGGAAGTAAGAGTTGATTACAATTTACAGTTAAATTAAATTATTTCTCGAGTTCAAAAAGAAATATTAATTTAAAAAAAAACTTATTTGTTTAGATAATCC
Organism: Myzus persicae; assembly: GCF_001856785.1. Lineage (NCBI taxonomy): Eukaryota > Metazoa > Arthropoda > Insecta > Hemiptera > Aphididae > Myzus > Myzus persicae. Next base: position 290,759 of record NW_019101277.1, read on the forward strand.
TCAACAATTAACAGTAATACCAACAAACAACCTTCCTCAGTTTTTACAAAATAATAATGGTGTTACTATTAGAGGAAATAATGTTGTTCAGGTACAATTTTTATTTATTAAAAAAAATATATATATCGTTAAAATTGAATACAGCTGAGTATATCTATTAATTTGTCTTTCATATTCATATCATTTACCTACTCACATATACTTATTGTAAAATACATTGACAGTTTGTATATTTCAAATAAATTTGTTAAAAAAAAAACTTTACCATTTAAATTTAAGTATATAATAATTTAATCTAATATATTATTTATTTCATTAGTTACCAGCAACTACTCAAAACACAAATCAACCACAAACTGTGAATATACCAGGAATTGGAACTGTACAAATCATTACTTCTCTTGGAGGACAAAGCAAATCTAATGCCACTCAAACATTACCACCTGGTCTACAAAATATACAAGTTATTAATGCTAGTATGTGTTTCAATATGTATGAATTAAATAAATTATTTAATTGTGAATTATTTTTATAGCTACTGGGCAACAATTAGAAAACATGGACCAAAAATGGCAAATTATTCCGATAGCTGGAACAATGTTTCAGGATGGAAGTTCAGTAACTGAATATGATTCTCCCGGTGAGGAAAAACCACGAACAAGAAGAGTCGCTTGTACATGCCCCAATTGCTGTGATGGTGAAAAACGGTATTTAGATTATTATTATATCCTAAAGTTAAATTATATTTCTATTTCATAGTGTTCATAATGGTTATCTTACTTATAGAAATGGTGCTGGTAAGAGGGTACATATTTGTCATGTGCCAGGATGCAATAAAATGTATGGAAAAACATCTCATTTACGTGCTCATCTTAGATGGCATACTGGTGAACGACCTTTTATTTGTAATTGGCAACACTGTGGTAAACGATTTACTAGATCAGATGAACTTCAGGTACAAAATTAATAATTAATAAATATACTTTTCATTTATAAATATTTGATTGTAAACAAAATGTTTTTAAATTATAGAGACACAATAGAACACATACAGGAGAGAAGAGATTTCAGTGCAATGAATGTCCTAAACGGTTTATGCGTAGTGACCACTTACAAAAACATGTTAGAACTCACTTGAAGCAAAAAATGATGGTATGAATAAATGTTGAAAATAATAAATAGCAATTAGCAATTAAATGAGAACTAGAAATAATTTTTCTCAACTAATAAAGCGTGTATTATATTTTTAAGTAATTCATTAATTATTTTTGCAGGAAGGTAATAGCATTGTAGTTGGCATAAAACAAGATTCAGAAGTGGATGATGAAATGGATATAGCTCCCAAACATCATAATATAAATAACATAATTTTAGAACAGGATGATGATAGTTCCTCTTCTTGTGAAAATAAAATGATTATTTTACATGATGAAAATGTATAACTTTTTTTTATATTTTACAGTTACCTAGGTGTAATGATTTTTTTTTTACGTATTTTACAAATGTAGTTTCCATGAGTTGATTTATTTGTTCATGACTTATTATTATGTTAATAATATGCTATTATTGTCTACTGTTATTTTTTGGGATTGATATTATGTTACCAATCCTTAGTTATTTTATATATTAATATTTTATTTATTCATTAATTTTTACAACTTATTAGACATTTCATTTTATACATGGTACATGTAGAACATAAGCCATTTACAAATTATTTGATATATTATTGTGAAACTTGTGTGAATCCATATAATTATTGTTACCTTCCATAATGTTTTATATATATTTTGTACATTTTACATTATAACAAAACTTAAATGTATGAATTTACTCTAAGATGTAAAATAAATTACTTGACAAAACAATACTATATCATTTGTTTTCATTATCATTAGGTGAAGTTTTGGTAAGACAGTTATTGATCTACAAATATTATTAACTTTGGATACTTCCAATTCCATTCAAATTAATTGTTACAAATTTAACCACATAAGGTTGAGTTCAGATTTTAAAACAATATAAATAGTAAAAATAGCACAAAAAATGTGAAAAACTCATTTTTATGTAAAATGGGATTAACAATTTATCATACCATACTCATAAGTTAAAATGGCTTGTAAAGTATATTAAACATGATAATTTAGGATTTTAACAGTCAAATATAAACTTACAAAAGTGTTATACATAATAAATATTAATTGAACAAATTAAAATATTGTCATTATTTAATGAAAATATTATTAAATTATTAAGTATAACTGGTGCTTTTTTAATTCAGTTAAAATTTTTTTTATTATTCAACAATTATTAATTACATATTAAAAGATTTAAGAAAATTTTAAGTACAATTGCATTTTATACAGCCTATTTAAAGACTATGAAAATAAAATAAAGAACAATAATGTAATTGGTTCATTCGAATTACATAGGTACTAAAAAAACACATGAATTGGAAGTGCAATTTGCGTGCAATCTCTTATAGGGACCTGTCCGAATTGCAAGCCGTGTATAATTTTATTTTAAAATAATTACTTAACTATAATTTAACTTATTTTCCACTAAAGAACGGTTTTTTGTTGCATTACAGTTATATATAAAAATATCGGAGAAGGTAGAACTGTGAATCTTAAATATTAAATACAAATATGGTAGTTTAGGATAATCAAGTTAATGTATTTCACATGGTATTTCAAATATTTCTTCTTCTCAGGCTTAAAATAGAACATTTAGGCCTTTTACCGCTTCTATAATTCCCCACTATTGGTTTCTATCGAATACAATACTGATTCACAAACATTGGTTGAAGGTACTCATTGTAGAATTAGAAAATTAAGCCTAAATAGATGGTGAATATAAACTATTAGTCATCACATAAGTTTCTGAGAAGTAGTCACAAAATACATGTGTTCGATCATCGTTGTATTGAATTTTTTTATTTTCGTTTGTAAAACAGTCATTTATAACATTAGGAGTTAAGAATGACAGTCCAAAAATTAATTTAAAAAAATATTACGATTTTTGTTTTTTTTTTTAAATGTGTACATAAAAAAACTGATAGAATTGTTCTCCATATAGGGTGGGTTGGGTGGAATCACCCTAAGAGAAAATGTCATCCTTTTCTTATTGTATTTGGAAAAACAACTAAAAGTGCAGAATAAATAACTAGTTCAAAGTCAGTATAAATTATTTTTGGCGATGATTTGAGACTTAAATCCAAATCGTTCATCTTCTTTAATCAATTAGTCAAAACTCAAAGCATCGTTATACATTTCTATACCTACGTTAATAAAAAAAAAGTGGTGTATAATAGTTACAACATCATAAATTATTGTGAATTATTGGTAAAACATTTTAGGACAATTTTAAAATGTATACAAACAACAAATGACTTTTTGCACCCACTTTAATATTTTAAATTTCCTTATGTTGTAAAAGCTAGAATATTATTTTCATGACTATTAATAAATAAAAAATCTTCGTCTCTATATCAGTTTAAGGTTTTGATGTTCAAATTATCGAAAACTATATGTAAATCAATTAAAGTATTTTGCAGTTTAGAATAAATGCTTGAACGGGTGTAATGTAATTTTTTAATAACTCGTGTGATGTCATCTGTTGTTCATGTACTAATAAAGTAATACCCCCCAGGCCCCTGTAATAGCTCACAATGTAGTATTTTACTAGTTTTTTCAAAAGGATCATATACCTACAGTTTTATTTAAATTATTACATACCCGCAGTTGTATATTTGATTTTTGTTAACGGAGTATACGGAGTATACACAGGTGATTTTCAAAATATCTCCATTTGATTTAAATTATATTATTTTTACTATTATTTATGGTCGTAGCTACGTAGCATGACCTCTCTAATCTTAGTTACCTATTTCAAGTTAATATTATGGTGCTTATATAAATTTGAGCTTCAAGCATTTACGTGACCGATACGTATGTCTGTGAAACAGACCATAATACACTACAATAGGTGAATGCGCAATTAAACTGCAGTTTGGTAGAATGTTTATACGGATATAAAAATATTTCAATCCAGGAACTAATGAGTTGTAAGATCCATATCACAGAGCTTCTCTATACGTGTGATTTTTTAAAAACTAGCTGAGGGTCTATTTTTGAACTTATTCTAAAATGCTGCGATCGAATAATTCGTGTACTAATCATTAGTTTATTAATTTTCGATCAATAACAAGTAATCCTGCCTTGCCAGGACAAAATTGTGATTCAATAAATGTATTCTAAAGTGTAAATCATATTATATTTTAATTTATAGCTAGGTACTCCGCCCGCAGTTGCCGTGAGATTTTCTGTGATTATAAGAATAATATATTATCACTTATTAGGTAAGCAATTTACCTGCGGTAGATTGCGGAAACCACGAGTTTCACAAGTAAATGTATAATTTAACTAATATATTGTATACTTGTTTATCTACTCCCGTAACAAATTTTCTTTTTCTAATGTTTCTTTACGTGGTCTTTTTGCTTTGCTTCTTAATATAATACATGTATCGGACTATATTCCAAGAAGAGTGTTTACAAGAGTAAAAACATTTTGATGTCCTGAATGAAAAATGGCATTTAATTTTGAGTGAAAACTTTCACAATTATTAGTGCTCCGATTAGTTGTTGCTGAAAAATCACACCAAATAATGTAGTGGGAGGGGGGACTGTGCAATATCATTGACAACGTAATTATGTAAAATATAATCTGTAAAATTGTCAATTTTTTCGTCATCACATGGTTTTATTGCCATCAAATCTTCCGTGAAATATTGGACAGGTAAGTATTTAATTATGACATTTTATCCATACGGACTCCATTCAAAAATATTTAGATAATAAGCTGGACTCAATTCAAACACATAAAAGTAGCATGGACTCAATTCAATATCACAGCTAAATTTATGCCTAAAAACCTGTTCCACGATGTCCTAGGACAATAAGCTCTTTCATTAAAAAAAAGATGAATGAAATCGGTAAAGGCATTCTCAAGTGGTGCAGTGACAAACCTAAGGGAGTAGGGTCCATTTATATGTGTGTGTGTGTATATATATACAGTGGTCGCCGCTTATTGGACTCACGGTTAATTGACTCATTCGCCTATTAGACTCAAAACGGCTGGTCCCGATTTGTGCATATACCAACACACAGCAAAAAGTTCGTATATTCGACTCACACACCGGTTAATAGGGTCATTTGAAAATTAGATAAATAAATAAAATATGTACATACAATAAACAAACGTGTTATAAATGCGAAATAAGTCGGTACCGGTATTTTGGGCTTCAAATTGTACGTAGAGGGATTCAGCAAAGAGGCGATTTTTACGTATTCGAGCAACATAAATCCTGTGAAGATATGATTATGAAGTTGGCCGAAGAAGGGAAAATCCAATCAACCCTAGATGGGTTTTTATCGAAAAATTAATTAGATTTTACAAACATTATTTTATTACATATTATTTTATTTTTAATTGCGTATAGCTATATTTTTATTTTTATGCATACATACCTTGAATCTCAATAAATTTTTTTTAGCTGAATAAGTTTTTAAATGTAAGGATTTAAAAAATTTTTTTTGAGGTCATTCGCCTTATTGACTCATTCGGTTAATGGACTCAAATGGTCAGGTCCCAAAGTGAGTCTAATAAGCGGTGACCACTGTATATATATATATAGATAAGAACATTTCATAAAAAAGGTTAAGTTATGCACATACCTAATAAGTGCATGATAATTAAACTTGTGACATGACATGCAATTTGGACAGATCCTTCTTAGATGGCATGCAATTCGGATGCAGCCGTTATTATGAAATATGAATCATCATATACAGTGGCTTTCCAAAAGCCTAACCTATGTGGGATCTTAGATAATATTCATAGATACATTTAAATTTAATAATATAGCCAATTTTTTCTTCCTGCTGAATTCTCAGTTTCCAAACATTTTTTAATACAACTCAATAATGCACAATGTTGTCAATGTTAATGCACTATGTTTAGATGTACTATATGTGGGTACAATTTAAAAATAATATATTTGTCAATCATTAATTATCTTAACTATGCACTGGTAACATAATACATTTGAATAAGTAAGTTCTGAATAATGTAGGTACTATATAGGTACCTAACAGAACATTTGTTTATACTACTGAAATATTATTTACTAATTAAGTTATTATTTACATATGCTAGCTTTTTGCCTATATAAAATAAGTTCATAAGTAAATGGTAAACTATAAATCGAATACTTATTTGTGAAGACTGGAGAACAGATAAAAATAAGGGAGAAAGTAGATAACCACTCTGCTGTAGTACACTGCACTTTCAAGATTTTTATAGAACCTACTTCGTCATTAAAGTGTAACTGTGTAAGTCACTATAATGTTCTAATGCAAGCATATCAAACTCAAACTATTAACTGAACCAAATATATTAAATAGTTTCTATGCGGGCAGCACATACAAATTTATTAAAAAAAAAAACATTTCCAACAGTACTAAAATTGATACAACCAAACACTAATTTAGCTTAAGAAATGCCATTTTCCCTTAATTTTTTTTATTTTTTTATTTTTACAAGAAATATACAATCTATACAGTTAAGCACAATAAGTATATGTGAGATTGGGGTAGCAAGCATTAAGGGGTTACGTGACACGTGAGTAAGAAGCCATCCATCGGTAGTACTTAGCTTGTTTTAAAATTGAATCGTTAAGAAAATTGTTATAGGTTTTTTAAACCAAAATGATCTACATTTTTTTTTCAATGTTTTTGTTTTAACCAGTATCAGTTTGTTTAAAATTATTAATAATATTTAACAATACCTTTAGTACCTTTATAGTAGGTATTAAAAAAAAAAAAACACTCAACAAGAAATTAACGATCTATAGGTCTTCCAGTTTCAAGCTGTTCTACTTTTAGTTCCAATCATAATTATTATGGCATTATTGATTTGGCCATTTAGACCACGTTATCCTAAAGTCTGAACCAGCACCAGTTTAAATAAATATAATTTACTGGACAGAAAAATCGTGTTAATGTAGTTGTGACAATTTATTATTTTCTTAATATGATATCAGCTATAATCAACCATACTTACTAACTAACACGAAATAAGCCGAAAACCCTTAAAATAATATCCATAATATTATATTTTAAATGAGGTTTTGAGGATTTAAGTACCTTGTAATGCTGTCGGTAAATAATTGCTATCAAATATAATAAATATGTAAGCTCATGAGTTAGTTATAATTTGTGGAATATTAAAAAAAAATTTTTTAATTATATTCCAATATTATATTGTAATGCATATAATGTTGGAATATAAATTATTTAAAATATAATAGGTTTTCTAACATTATCGACATAAATTATGTGGTTAATGTGATTATCTATAATTTATGTAGAGCATGAATAGTGAGCATAGTGACAGCACATAATTTTATATACGTAGTGGGTTATCGTCAGTTTATGTAAAATAATTAACAACAATAATATTATAAAAATAGTTTAATGAGATAAATTATAATACAGCCAGACAGGAAAATTAAATACTAATATATCTACCTAGTTTCAAGTGTTAACTAAAAATATATCATTTTTAATCCATATTAGATGTATAATGTATTTATATTTTATTTGCAATAAAAAAAAAAACGATTCAAAATCGTATTACCTGTTGAACAACGATGAGTGCTTTTAACTGCAACTTACAAGGTCGAAGTACTTTAACAATAATAACGCTAATGGGTCATAGAATTAATTAAATAATTATTTATACATAGTTACAGTTCTGTGATACGTGATAGAAAAAGACAAAATATTTAATAAATTCAATTAAAATGAAATTTGAGAATACTTAGAATGATTTCTAGTTAAGACAAAAATAATTTCAAATGGTGGATGAAAATTTATTAAACATTTTTTCAAAACCTTTTGTCCTTTGAATAAAATTAGAATGCAGTTAAAAATAAATGTCCCGAGGATATTACAAATTCAGGACTGAACAAATGGTATTTTAAATTATTCACTATAACTCTCAGGTATTTTATTTAATTCATTGTTATTTTTAAATGTTGATAATAATTTTAAAATTTCCAAAAGTAAAATGTCAAAAAGTTATTCTAAATCCATACTTATGGTTATTGTGTATTATTTAAAACAAGTCTTCTATTTTATTTTTATTTATTACACGCACATATTATCATGTGTGTATGTGTAATATATTATTAAGTTCTGCATAATATCTGGTTATATATGAATAACATATTAGTACCTAATTAGTATGATATCGATTATCGACCTACTGTAATTAGCAACATATATTTCAATTTTTGAACATTGAAAACTTTAACCATCTATATTAAATTTTCTATTTTTATTGCTTTTATGAAGTTTAGCGTTCGTTTAATTGTTGACACGTTCGGCCTAAGGGTTGATGCAGAAACTCTGGAATTTCGTGTTTAGTTCTGGCAGCCTCCGTTTTTCGGTATTCGACGAGTATAATGTTTAATTGTCAGCTGAATTCCACATGTTATTCATTTGATTTGTTCTTCATTGTTCATTAGATAACCGTGTGTATGTCCTATCCTTAGACGTGTTATTAATGAATCTTATTTTCTGCTAAGATTCGTTATGTTTTTCCAATCTTCTGTTGTGCGTTTAATTTAGCAGAGCTTGGTTTCCTTTTTTTCTCCATTTGAGTGACCATTTTTTTATAATCCCAGTCGTGTTAATACATCTTAGTAAGTCTTCATAAGTATGGTGCTTTTCGCTTATTTATAATATTTGTTTATTTCATTCAATATCTAATAAACAACTAATTATGTATCTAATTTAAATATTTTTAAATTTATTTATGTTTCGCCATATTTAAATGAGTAAAGAGACATAAAAATTAAAATAATATACTATTATATATGTATCTAAAATTCTACTTATCTTACATTACAAGCTTTCATATTTTTTTGGTTCTGGAATTAGTAAGTTACTCAAAAGTTATTGCATTGTGTATAAGCTCGATATATTTTTACCTATATTTGTAAGCATTAATGCTTAATGTGGTGAATCATTCTGCTTAATGTATACATTATATATTATATAGAGTGATTTACCAAACCCTTTTATGATTAAATTGTAAATGAATAACTAAACAACTAACTTCATTTAATGTAGGATATTTGATTTAACACCTCCAGGGCGGTGGCCACCGCAACAGTCACATTCACTAAGACCAGCACAAATATTATCAAATCCCAGAAGTCAGTTGGGTCCTCAGAGTCATACTTGTCTACAGAACTGTTTTCGACAAGGCCTTGTTCCTTTTTGTGGATAATGTATATGCTACCGGCTCACCTATTTATCTTAGAGAGGATCGAGGATAGGATTGGTTTGGACTTTGGGTACCCTTTACTCTCTCTCACCAAGATCAAGACCATCACTGACTGAAATTAGACCATCACTCAATGGTATCGGAAATAGACCATAACTAAGGACATGTTGGTTAATCCCGAATTTGCGCTACCCTTGCGCTGTGGACACTGTGGAGCATACTCTGTTATATTGTTCAAACTAGGAGTACTAAGAGCTGACCTTTACATACGCCTTCGTCGATCTCCAGCAACTGTGAACATGCCAGATATACGATGTGGCCCAGGTTTTCGAAGACCCCTCTTTGAATTATGCTGAGCAGATGCTTCTACTACAAGAAGTGGAAGAGATGTTTATAACGTCTTATAACATGGTGGAGGTGCCACTGACCTACGTTCATCATTACATCTCTATGGCACTATGCGGTGAGGGATGGCGATCAGTCGGAAATCAATGTCAAAATGAAAAGTCCAGGACTGTGGCTTAAAAGATATTGTACCTATATTATAAACTGTGAAGGTATAATTCTGCAGTGCCTATTCCGCCTACCCCATAGTATCTAAACCATAATATGTATAAAAAATGTAATCGCCTTCACCGTAACTGTAATATTGTTTTTTCTTATTTATTTAAATTAATTATGCTTTTCGAGGGGGAAGTAATGATCACATGGTTCTCCTCTCCTTAAAATCGGAAATGGATGTTTGATTTAAAATGTAATTGATTCAAGACTGACACTAGGATTTGATTCCAGGAAAACGCCCTCATTCCATTGTTTAGAACAAACTTTGTAATGAACTTTATAATTTCAACTACTTTTTGTGTACACTTATTTACCTAGAACACACTTCTCACATCTATATTGCACAATCATAATATCACATTTCGTACTTTTTTTCTGAGTTAGCTAAAAAATAGAGGCTGTATCATTAGAGTACAGTTATAAATAAATCAAAATGATCTAGGAGATTGAAAATTTAGAATAAATTTAATTATACTAATGAACTTGATGAATTTGGACGATTGTGTAAAAAAACTGTTCATAGAAAGCTATTGTTCTCACTAAGTTTATGATATAAAGTTAATTTAAAAAAAGTTATTTAACTTTTTATAAATACACACACAATAAAATTGCATTTAGCTCCTCATTATTTGATAATAATTATAATAAGTAAATCACATCTAATTACCATGGATAAGAATATATACTTAACCTAACCTACGGTGGATCTGTTTTAGTGAAAAAATTAATCCTATTACACATTATTTTAATTGATGACCGAAATATTTAAATCGAATAGGTTAAACCTGTTAACATTTTCCATTTTATAAAATGTCTTTATTTCAACTGACTGAATGATAAATCTTTTGAACAATGTAGGTATTTCCTGATATCTTATCTGAGTGAGATTCAACTTAAGTCCATAATTCTTAATTATTATCTACAAGCGTGACAATTACTAACAATATGGTGGTATTATGTGAGCAAGTCTTATCTTTAGAGGATTAGTGAACACTTCAACCCAATTTTGTTACTGAACGTGTCTAGTATATTAATTTTGATTTGTTAATATTTTTTAAATTAAATATCTAATTCAAAGTTGCATTATTGAGACCTTTTGTTTCTGTAGAACTGTGGATGCCTCATTCATAATATATTTCACAATTAAAACAATATACGTATTACATGAACAAATATTAAAATATAATAAAATACATATAACTTGAGTCAACATAAGAAAACCAGCCAGAAATGAAAAATTAAATGAAATGAAACGATGAAAAACATGTATATGTACCTCTATCTTCAGTACAAGTCATTATTCATAACTAAAATCGTGATTTGTATAAATAAAAACTAAATGCTGTTCGTCAATATAATTGCATAATTTGAGAACGGCTTGACCGATTTGACTCGTTTGTTTTAAATTTTTCGTAGTTGTCCGAATATTTGTATTACCGAAATAATAATTGGAAACGTTTATCTGAATTTAAAAAAGTGCTCTTTTTGACTGACTGATCAATGTAGAATATTAGTTTAAGCTATGATAGTTGGAAACATGACATTTTCATTGTATTTTTGAATAACCATGTATAGGGATGCATTAAGAAAGGATTTCTCAAAACTCACTTTTTAAAGAGGTGCTCATGCACAAGGATTTAAAGGTTTAAGATGAAATAGAAAATTTTTTTTGTGTTTATTTATAATTGCCATTGGTTCTATCCAACAGATTATAACAGTAATAGTAGAAATATACAGTAATAAACTATAAATTACTAATTAGTAATTGGTAGGTATTCTTTTTTTGTATATAAAAAGCTGCCATTGACTACTCGGGTAAATGTAGTAAAACTGTAAAAAACACACATCAAATTGTCTCGTTTATGGACTCGAATAAAGATATTGTATCTTAAAACAAATATGAGAGTTGAATATAATATGATTGTAGCTTGTTTACTTAAAAACTAATTGACCGATTTTGTGAACATTCAAAATTGTTCTTAGATGTATCAGGACAATTTCAGAGAATAGTTTGAACCACATTCGAATAATACTAAATGCTTTATCCAATCCGCCACTTTATAAAGGAAGATACACCAAAGACTATCTGCCCGTGAACTGAGTTATGCCTATACTAAAATCAAGATGTACCTATATGGCTAAATAGCTCTATATTTTTTATTTTCCCATTCTTTCACAACCATTTTATGTAACAGACAACAGTTATATCAATAAATTCATTGGTACTTGAATGGTTCTTAAAGTTTATTTTTTAACCAATAGGTGGTTAAACGGTAGCTCACATATCCATTTTTTTCAGCTCATGAAAAAAAAAAAATTTTTTTGTTTATTTAAATGGTTGCCATTGGTTACATATTAACTTTATTATTATTAAAATTAGTATACATGTAGCATATACATTTTTTACAAATATGTTTATAAAAACAAATCTTTGGCACGGGCAACAGCTAGTTGTAACTTGTTAAATTTAAGATTCTGAGTAGAGCGATGAATGCATTGTTTTACAGTGAAGCGTATTAAAAAAAATGTATATAGATCGATTCTGTTAAAAGCAGAACATAATATGCTTCTACAATCATTTTTTAGTGTTGTTAATGGTAGAAACTTTGATCTAGTTCGTAATTTTAAATTAAGGAGATCAAAATTAAATAATTCTAAGAATTTACTTTCGCTGTTAAAATAATTGTGAAACACTTACAAAACAATAAGCGTAGACGAAAAGCAAGTCCTTTTTTGACCAAATCGATTTTTTTATAATTCAGAACGTTTTATATGTGTGAACAATAGACATTTAATACTTTCACCAAATATTTATACAAGTATTATACCTATACAATCTACATGATATAATTTTCAAATATTTTCATTCTTTTTTTTTTCTTCTCTTTAAGTATATAATTGATGTCTTAAACTTCTGGCTTATGTGGAGATGATTATATTTCTAATTACAGAGGCTGCCCAGTGTACAGAGCTATCCTTAAAGGATATATAATTAATAAGTTACACCACATTTCGGAATAAGAACCACGTGGTTGTCCTTTCTCAACTCTACTGCTATCAGACTAAACCATCTTACTTCCGTTGGTTCTGACTCCTATCATAAAATCATATTAACTACCTAATAGACAATAGTCCATCGCCATCTGCATCACTTTAAAATGGCATTGCGTTTATTTATCCGCTCTTATTTATTTTCTTACTGCTTTAGTGCTGTATTACACAAACAATAATATGTTCCATAGTTTATTATGTACTATTTATTTCTCATTACTACCCATATTATCATAACGTTATTACCTACTCATTAGAATAAGCTATAACTACCATTCCTATTTTGATATCATCTCATTATTATAATATATACTTAAATATACTATATTAAATTAACATATTATCAGCGGTAACTGTTAATTGCAAATTTTGAAATGTATGCACCTACAAATGGTTTTTAATCGTTCTAATAATAAAGAAATTATCAACTTTTTCTTTGTTTTGTTTTGGTTTGTATTGATGAAATGTTTCTTTAATGACAAAAGCTCAAAAATATCATCATAAGTTCTTCTTGCAGCAATTGAAATATATTGGACATTTATAGTCACAATATTTAAACATTTTGCAGTTCAAATTTTTACAAAGTCGGAAATTCAAACTTAAAATATTGATTCTTCTAGAATAGAAAAAAAAAATTCAAAACATAATTCGTAGAAACTTAAAACCTTTCATCATTACGTATATTATTAGTTAATATACACAATGAATTTTCAAAATGTTTATACAATGTTTTAGCTATTTATACCACAGTCTTATTCTAACACTTCCTGTACGTTGATTTCTCTTAATTTAGTTCAATCTATCTTATTAAGAAAATACTGATAAGCGATACTATATCAATATAATATAACATAATCCTAAGGATCCTTGGAAATAGATGTTGATCCAACAGCCCAGAATCATTTTTTCGAATACTGCAATGAATATCATTAAATTCAAATTCAACATATAAATTGTAATGACCTACTAAAGAGCAGATCGTTTAGTAGATTTTATACAATTAAGATTCTGAGCGATTAATAATACTTTGATTTTACAATGGTGTGAATATTTTTACAAAATCACGAGAATTCTCAAATTATTCTGTAGTCAAGAATCTATAAAATATTAAATTTTTATATCTTTATCTTAAAAATTTAAGGTTACAAGGTTTCTAATAAGTAGTTCTTACTGAAACTCAAAATTCTAAAAAAAATATTTTCATAATTTTAACAAAATTGGATTTTAGACAAGGCAAAAATATATAAGTTATTTTATTGTAATTCAAAAATTATTTGTGGGGATTCGACATTTTAAAGAATATTTTAATTTATTTAAATTAATTTTTAAGTATTACCTAGCTATTTCGTATAGCGCCTATTGATATTATTAATAGTGAAATAATTCCTATGATAGCAATATAAAATAAATATAATAAAATAAACTTATTACTTATTAGTAATATATAGGCTGATAGACTGTCACTGTTCAGAATCGTTTTTGTATGCAATGATTGAATGATTCATCATTGACTTCCAATTTAACACATTCATTGTAGTAGCATACTCAATGACGAGGTACTCTCGAATTCTTATGTACAACAAAGTGGTACCTTACTCTCCCACTTTTGTTAATGTACAATTACATTTGGCGATCCTTTGAAATTTAGAAGAAAAATAATTTGTAGGTGATAGATTAAAGGCCATGGGCAGAGATATTGATGCCTTTTTTTGTTTTGCTGTTCCAAATTCGATTTTAAGAAATAAAAACAAAAACCAATAGATACGTCATTGTGAAATCAATAGCTCCGAATCTAAGATATTCTTAATAATAATTACATGACTTATAAAATGTTTAGTTTAATTTTTATTATGTATATAATATATATTATTATTATACAAGATTATAAAGTTGATCGTTAAATAAGTTATGAAGTTATTGATTTTCGTGACCAAATAGTGTGTTTTATGAACTATAATTACCATAGTCATGGGTTCGTCAGCAGTGTAAAATGTATACACGAACGTTACATAAGGGAAAAGTCACTAAGAAATCTACTAAATATTTAAAATGGTATCATCCCCTTGGTAGGTAGGTCATGGCAATAAGTCCACCCATTCTATGACCCTTCAGGCTACTCATGTTATGAAATGCATACTTTAGTGTTATTGTGACTCTTCTAGAACCTGGAGTCAAGACTTAACTAATTGCGTTGGTATATGGAGAAAGTCTTATTAACTCAAAACTCAAGAACTTCAACACACAGATATACGTTGTTGATTACATTGGAATAAAAGAAAGGTACGGGTACGTAATTTCTATCCACTAGTCTATTCCAAATAACATTAATAGTTTTTCAGTTTAGTAACTTTATAAGTGTATAGTATATTTTTGGAAATGATTCATGTGTGTAGACGTGTAGTGCGCCCGAAGAAAGCTTAAATTGTGTAATATTTGTATTATCTTCATTCATCATTACTTTTGAATGTCTTTATATTATGATAACTATATAGTCAAAAAACCTAGAACGAAGTTCATGAAACTGCATCAAATTGCACCTGTGTTTGTTTTAAATTGAAATATAATACAAATTCTATACTTATCACTTATTAAAATACAAAACAGATACGAGTATTGTACATTTTAAAACTATATTATACTTTTATTAGTACACCTTTATAATATAATATAAATATATACATATACATATACTTTAGGTATATATTACAGTAAATAAATATAATATATATAATATATATATATATGACATTTGCAGAATGATAATTTTATTTCTTTAACACCTACACAACTATTATGCGTACATTGAATGGTTGATTTATTACACTTGATGAAACATAAAAGATATACTACACGTATACAGGGTGATTTATAAAATCCGTTATTCGTCCATACCTACGTGTTATGATTTGTCTTACTTACACGTAAAATAATAGGTAAATTGAAACATAAATACAAATTATTTGTTTTCAGTATAAATTTACATTACATTATTTTTTATGCGAAAATTAAAGCTATGTTATTGACCAATAAGTTACGTTATATCAATATTTAATAAAAAAAAAAACCTGAAAATAGGTACCAACTAGTTAGTCCATTATAATGTATAGACTGTTTGTATACAATATTTAATTGCAATATAATATATCCTAAGGTCTGAGGAATATACTAAGCAGATATTGATTTTGTAGATTAAAATTAAAATTGATAGAAAGTATTATTGTATTCATGAAATTTGTTGTTCCTTATTTGCATGCAAAATAATGTAAATTACTAAATATTTCTTATGTATATGGTATTAAAATTAATTATGGTATTATACTATTATAAGATAGTCACTTGCGTTTAACTAAAACACAAGACCGGATTCATAAATAAGTATTTTAAAATACCAGTATAAAATGCGATAGATAAAAGTAATACGTTTGTTAAATTGCAATTATAAAAGGATTTATATACTTATGCATTGAATAAAACCTAGCTACCTAGCTGGGCAATAGAAACATTATTTTATCTTTAAGCTTAGTTTTATAATTAATCTTTTTATAAATTGAAACAATTAAAGTCTATATTATACATGCATCTATATACCTATAGTTAATTCAATCGTTTGCTAATGCCTACAGGAATACATATTATAAAATTAGGCGTAGTGCCTAAATACTGTTAAAAAGAGTTCTTGTTACAAATATTATAATTTAAGATACATTTATTTTAATTCATAACTAAATAGCCAATTTCTTAAATTTACTAAAGGCTAATTTTTGTAACTAAATGTATTGAACTTACACAAAATGCAATGCCAGCCGTTGTTCACTCGACGATTTGTTCTACGATTACAAATTTTAAATCTAAGAAACCTACATAATATTATACAAAGAATTGGACACATGGGTCAAGAATAAAATGTCATAATGTTTTAAATATGATTTTATTAATTGTTTAACAATTTGTTCGGTTTTTCAGCCATGGGTTATAAGAAAGATGGTCTTATAAAAGATCTATGGCCAAATATTCGATTAATACAACTATCGGGCCTATTCATATCCGAATACTATGACGATTATTCTGGACTTGCCGTGTTGCTCCGAAAGATTTACAGCTGGATCACTACAATAATAATATACTCACAGTTCATATTTATTGTAATGTTTATGGTCACTAAATCCAACGATTCAGATCAGCTGGCTGCTGGCGTGGTAACTACATTGTTTTTCACCCATTCGATGATCAAATTCATGTATTTCAGCACGGGTACCAAGTCGTTCTACAGAACTCTAAGTTGTTGGAACAATACTTCTCCACATCCTTTATTTACAGAATCTCATTCGAGGTAAATTAAATTATAAGTTGTTTGATTGATAGAAAATTAATAGCTAATACGTAATAAAATGTGAAGCAGGTACGACAATTACTCGATTAATTTGAGAAGTGAGAAATCTGATTATATTCAAACGAAATTAATTACAGTTTATTAAACATCGATAAATAAAACATGGATTAAGGCACCAGAATTACATTTTAAACATATTTTTATGAAATTGTTAATAATGTTAATATTGTGATATTAAAAAAAAAAAATTTAAACCATAAATTAAAATTTACTTCCAATACATATTTAACCAGTAAAATAAAGTAATTAAAATATTAAATCCTATGACCCATAAGTATAGTATTGTAATTTTAAATTTGTAAACAGTAATTTAAATACTACACAATATAATGTTAATATTATGTTCATTTAAATAAATGCAGAAATTAGTTTTCCAAAACTGAATTTTGAATGACATTATTAAATAGCAAAACTGTTTATTTGAACCGGTATTATTTATGGCAGACTTGTTATATTTTTAAAAAGTTTAGTTAGGTTTTTGTGTATATTTTTTATTTAAATAGGTACATAGTGATTCACCAAGAATGCTCACCATCATTTTTCCCTAGAACAATGTATTTATTCAAATTCTGGTTTTTGTAATTCTTAATTAGGTAAGGTATTCACTATTTTATGAAATACTTACTGAGGTTTCATGCTTTTTATAAATTATCATGTGTTGAATGTTGATATGTATTTTATGTTTGAAAAAATATTCGAGAATAGTATGTAGAGGTAGGTACTTTTTATTAGGATTCTATTATTGGATTATTATCCTTAGTACATAAAGGTTGATAGCACAGAAACAACTTGTTTAATTCTTGATTAAAGTGCGTTAATATTTCAAACAAATCAACTGATTAACACTTTACAGTAAAAAAAATGAATTATTCGAAAAAATGTTGTACCACAACAGCGCAACTCTTTCTTAAATGTCATACAAATCTGATATAATATAGTCTTTATGACCTAAAATTAAAGGAATATTGTACCATTTGTTTAGGTGTCTTATAATTTATGTATATTAAAATAATTTCGTAACATTTTTGATTTTAGATTCCATGCAAAGTCATTATCTCGGATGCGACAACTTTTGATTATAGTGTCGATTGTTACAATTTTTACAACGATCAGCTGGACAACTATTACTTTCTTTGGTGAAAGCGTATGGAAGGTTCCTAATCCTGAAACATTTAACCAAACAATGTATGTTCCAGTACCCCGTTTGATGTTACACTCTTGGTACCCATGGGATGCAAGTCATGGATTAGGTTATATTGTGGCTTTTGTCTTGCAGGTATGCTTAATGTGATTAAATTATATGCAAGAAAAATATTATTTATAAAACATTCATGAATATCCTTGGAGATTGGTTGAAAGGGTAGAACATGAATGTAATTTAAAAAGTTTAATATTTTTAAAACACTTATTTTTGTTTACATAATTTAACATACCTACTATTCGTGTACAGTATCTCGCTGACCTATAATTTATGTGTAATAATTAATAAGGTATCAATGGAATAATAATAAAAAAAAAAATATGGAATAAATGTATATAATAAAATGTAAAATGTATTAGTTTAGTTAGATAACCCTAGAATAAGGTTAACTTTGATGACCCTTTTTGTTTTTTTTAATTGACAAAAAAGTTTTTATTTTTTAAATATTCTAAATTATACATATATTTAAATTTTCATAGTTCTTAAAATTGACGATCTCAAGGTACCTAATTAAAAAAACTTGTGAAATGTCCATTTAGTTTTATTGGATATTCATAACGCTCAGTCACTCAAACTTAATGGAGCTTTTATTCTCATCATTTCTGGTGCATGCATGTGAACAACTTCAACACTTGAAGGAGATTTTGAATCCATTGATCGAATTAAGTGCTACCCTTGATTCATCAGTTCATAATCCAGCCGAAATATTTCGTGCCACTTCTGCTAAAAATCAAGCAATAAATGGCATCGGTGAGTTATTATTTATTAAATTGAACAATATATTAATAAGTACTAACAATATTAGTATATGCTACTTAATTCATCTAAAAAACCTTGGAAGTAATTAAGTCAATCTATTGTATGGTGGGCGTCGTACTTATTGAGTTGGTCACTGTAATATTATGCTTTGGATTTGAATACAATAATAGATTGTTGCATAGGAAAATGATTCTGAACAAAGACCGAATGGATCGATATTTTATTATATATTTATATTTTTTACATTGGTAATATATTTTTCTATTAGTAGGTAACACTTAAATAATAGGTTGAAGTTGAATTTATAATTGGGAACTAAAATTGTCATTTTTCGTTTAAATACTTATCTAATTTCATCGAACTTGACGTCAATAAAAAAATTATATATTTGAATTTTTGATATTTTTGTTTTCTGTGATAAAAACTTATGAGCAATTTTGTATTACAATTTAAAACTCTAGCTATGAAAGTAAAAAAAAATATTTTTAACTTTAGAATAATTAAAAATTTGCTAATTTATCAGATTTTAACAAAATATATGTACTTGATATTTCCTCTGCAAGGAGGGAGGGTCATAGGAAAAACTACGGGTCAGGCCAGTTAGGCCATGCCTAATACTACCTGGATAATATACTGACTTAATAGAATTTAAAATTAAAAACTTATTTTGTAATTAGAATTTATTTTCATATTTATTATTTGAGCTGTCCTAATCAGATTTTCTAGTTTTACTTATTTGGAGGGTTACCAATGTAAAAATAGTGAATGTTATAAGCATTACAAAATCGGTCGGAACAAAAAATGGTAGGCAGCCCAAAAAGATATCTACGTTAAAAGATTGTGCATAGTAATTTTTATATTTTTATACCACTATATGAACAACTTATGTGGGAACTCATATTAAATCATAAAGCTTTTTAACTTTATTTTTATTTTCACTTTTAAAAAAGCGGGTAAATGGGTAATGCTCTGCAGTGCCAACATTCGATGTCTAGAAAGCTGTAATGGATGTATTAAATTTGAATTCAATAATCATTATGTACGAAAGATGATTCTGAGCAAAGGCGGTTTGTTAGCCTGTAATATTTCTAAGTAAATTGTATGATATTATTGTGATTAAAGAAATTTATTTTACCATTAGTCATTAGTACTACAGTAGGTTTTAGTATACTGTGTGGCAAGAGCGAGATGTGAGCTATTTCAGTAACGGGCGACTAGAATTTACCTCGAAGTTCCATGTCAAGAAAATTGACAAATTGAATAAAGTTTTACGTTTATTTGTTAACATTCTGTATTTTAAGAACAATTTATAATAACTAAAATAACAAAGTACTATAGATTATTTTTAATCAATCAATATCTGAATAAAAGAGAAATATTTGGTAAGGAAAAAAATCAATAGAGCTAAGAGTGTTCATAAAAATACATTTCATACCATACAATTTGAGGTAGGCACCTACAAAGAAAAATGGCAAGAAACAAAATATGTATTTGTCTTAGTTGCCAAGTAGATTAATATGGTATTGACTTTATATAAAAGTAGGTACTTATAGGCTATAGATACATGTTAATAGTTCTTGAGATTTATAAAACACTTATTAAGTTATAACTAAATATATATAAAGATTAATGTTTACTTTTAAGTTATGTGAATAACGAATAATCATACTTATGTGTATATGAGTATGAATAAAACAAATAAAATAAAATATGTTCATTCCAATAATATTTAATTGTGCCTAAATAAATTAAGCTCTGACGTCATAACACATTAAAATATTAAATGTTAATAAACTTATTATAAGTAATATTCTATTCGTTTTATTTCAAATCTATAAGCATTACATAATTTTATTTATCTTGAAGCAGCCAAAAGTTTTGTCATTCTTATGAAATAATATTTTTACTATTTATAATCGGAAGGCTGGGCGCTTGTATAATTATTGTTCGGAACATTTTTGATTCCATACATAATGTTCATGACTAGCTTGGATATGTTATAGATATCTTATTTTACAGTTATTTCTTTTACGTTAAAATTTTGCATTTAAATTTGAGACATGTTTGTGAGTTTTATTATAATATTTTAATTTAATTGAAATCTATAAAATAATGTTTTCTTAAATTAAAAATGTGCTATAAGGGGTAATCGTTTTTAGGACATTTTTACTTACAATTATTGTTTTTTTAAGAAATTACACTTTTTAAGATATTTAAATAAATTGTAGATACTTATAATGTATTTAAATTTGTTTTCATAAAGTTATTAAATTAGGTTAAATCGACATTAAAAGATAAATGTTGATGCTTGATTAGTGATTATGCAGTTTTTTGATAATTTTTTAAATTAAGTAAACCGAGTAGAGATCAAATATAAAATGTTTTAAAAATTAATATCAGATCGCGATTATAATGGGTCTTATGTGAATGAGATTACTGAGTATGGAACAAAAGGGGAAAATGAATCAAACAGAAAAGGACCAAATAACTTAACTAGCAATCAAGAAGTACTTGTTCGATCAGCAATTAAATACTGGGTAGAGCGACACAAACATGTTGTCAAGTATGAAAAATTAATTAGGGATGCTTGTTGAAGGTGTTAAACAATCAAAAATGTATTAATTTGTATTTATAGATACGTGAGTTTAATTACCGATTGCTATGGTTCGGCACTTCTTTTTCACATGTTAGTGAGCACCGTCATTCTCACCATTCTCGCATACCAAGCAACCAAGGTTTGTTGGAATGTCTCATAAAATTACCTTGACAGATATTCATAATATATAGTTTGAACAGTTTGATCAAATATTAGTGTATTCATTTTTCTAAGCCAGATTATTTCGAGTCTCTTTAAAATGAATACAAATATCCTTGTTTATCTATTGTAGTGATGTCAATTATACATTCACCAAGCATGATACCCCCATTTTATCCTTTAATACTGAATTTATTCAAATTCTGATTTTTGGACCAACCCCCCCCC